>NC_084605.1:6261249-6561249 GCF_033807715.1 Cololabis saira | reverse complement strand
CCAACAAATGATGCCGAAGAGGACAAGAAGGACGATTTCTGCCACCAACTGCAGGCTGTACTGGACAGACAGAAAACAAAAGACATCATTATTCTCATGGGTGATTTCAATGCCAAGATTGGAGCTGACAACACGGGATATGAAGAGATCATGGGTGGACATGGACTGGGGAAAATGAATGAAAATGGGGAGAAGTTCGCAGACCTGTGCTCCCTCAACCAGCTGGTCATGGGAGGCAGCATTTTTCCCCACAAACGCATCCACAAGGCCACGTGGAGATCTCCAGATCACATCACGGAGAATCAAATAGACCACATATGTATCAGCCGAAAGTTCAGGAGATCAATGCAAGATGTGCGAGCAATGAGAGGGGCAGATGCGGCATCAGACCACCATCTCTTGCTGACGACTGTAAAACTGCGTCTGAAGAAGCAATCCACAACCACCAGCACAAGAAGAAAATACGACGTGGGACTTCTCAGGAATAAAGAAGTAGAAAGCGGATTCCAGATCAGCCTTACCAACAGGTACCAATTACTTCAGGAGCAGAAGGATGAAGTGGACACAGACATGGAGACTCGATGGCAACAATCAAAGAAGGCATGGCAGGACACCTGTGAAGAAATACTGGGGAAGAAGACAACAAGACACAAAGACTGGGTCACTGTGGAAACACTCCAGAAAGAAAGAAAGGACAAGAAAGAGAAGCTGAACACAAGCAGAACAAGAACAGCAAAAGGAAAGGCACAGGAGGAGTACACACAAGCCAACAAAGAAGTGAAGAAGAGCATAAGGAAGGACAAAAGGGACCACATAGACAACCTGGCCCAACAAGCAGAAATGGCAGCGGGGCAAGGCAACCTGAAAGACCTCTACATGATAACCAAGAAGCTAGCAGGCAAGTTCCAGCAAACAGACAAACCAGTCAAAAATAAACAGGGAAACACACGTACCACAACCGAGGACCAGAGGAGAAGGTGCGCTTAACACTTCCGGGAGCTACTGAATCGACCTGCCCCAGACGAACCACCGGACATTCCACCAGCAGATACAGTACTACCTGTGAACTGCGATAAACCCAGCAGAACAGAGATCAGGAAAGCCATCAAGACACTGAAGAACGGCAAAGCGGAAGGCCCGGATGGTATACCAGCAGAGGCAATAAAGGCCGACCTAAAGACGTCCACCGACATGCTCTACAGCCTCTTCACCAAAGTCTGGGAGGAAGGAAAACCCCAGAAGAATGGAGAGAGGGAGTCATGATCAAGATACCAAACAAGGGAGACCTCACCAACTGCGACAACTATAGAGGAATCATGCTTCTCTCGGTACCTGGCAAAGTTCTCAACAGAATCTTACTGGAGAGAATGAAAGCATCAGTTGATCCCCAGCTCCGAGACCAGCAGGCAGGCTTCCGGAGTAATAGATCGTGCGCGGACCAGATTGCCACCCTGCGCATAATTGTAGAACAGTCAATAGAATGGAACTCCCCCTTATACATAAACTTCATAGATTATGAAAAAGCATTTGACAGCGTGGACAGAGAGACACTGTGGAAACTGCTGAGACATTATGGGATCCCGGAGAAGATCATCACCCTGATCCAAAGCACCTACCAGGGAATGTCATGCAAGGTGTTACATGCAGGCCAGCTGTCAGAGAGCTTTGAGGTCAAGACTGGAGTTAGGCAGGGATGCCTCCTATCGCCCTTCATGTTCCTCCTAGTCATTGACTGGATCATGAAGACCACTACAAAGGGTAGAAAAAACGGCATACAGTGGAAACTATGGACACAACTCGACGATCTTGACTTTGCTGATGACCTGGCTCTCCTGTCGCACAACCACAACCAGATGCAGGACAAGACCACCAAACTATCAACCACATCCCTTGGGACGGGGTTAAAAATAAACCATAAGAAGACCAACCTGATGAGGATAAACACCTCAACCAACAACCCAGTCACAGTAGAGGGCAAACCCATACAGGAGGTCGACTCCTTCACCTACCTCGGCACCATCATAGATAGGCAGGGTGGCACAGACAACAACGTCACTGCGAGAGTAGGCAAAGCCAGAGCAGCAATAACCACAACAACTAAGGTGCGTATCTTCAACTCCAATGTGAAAAGCATTCTTTTCTACGGTTCAGAGACGTAGAGAAGGACAAAAAGGACGTTGCAAAAGATACAAACCTTCATCAACTGCTGTCTGAGGCACATCTTCAAAATCAGGTGGCCAGAAAAAATCAAAAACGAGGAACTGTGGCAGAGAGGAGAATAGAAGCCAGTAGAAAAGCAAATACTGAGGCGAAAGTGGGGATGGATCGGTCACACCCTGAGGAAACCGGCGGCTACTATCACACGCCAGGCCGTGACTTGGAACACCCAGGGGAAGAGAAAGAGAGGACGGCCCAAAAACAGCTGGAGACGGGACACTGAAGCAGAACTCAAGATCCATGGAATCAGCTGGGGGGAGGCAGAAAGGACAGCCCAAAATGCTGTTTAATGGAGAAAAGTCGTCGGTGGCCTATGCTCCACTGGGAGCGACGGGCCTAAGTAAGTAAGTACTGAAAGCTGCAGGAATGCACGGCTCAACAGAGTTGTGACTCTTTGTCAGCCTGGCTACAGTGCTGAACAGAAAACGTGGGTTACTTTTGTTATCCTCTATCAACGATGAGTAATAAGCTGTTCAGGCGTTGCGAATGGCCTTTTTATATACTATTAGAATATCTTTCCATTCACGATAAGAGTCTTCAGACATACAAGAGTACCATTTCCTTTCCATTTTATGCACGTTTTGTTTCAACATGCGGATATCTGAATTATACCAGGGAGTTGCAAAAAATCAGCAGTGTTACCAGAAAGGAAATCAACATCTGCAGAGGCAGAACCCAGGTCACTGGCCTCGACTACTTCACTATTTTCCACTGTCGTAAGATGAGCAATGGCCTCCCTAAATTTAGCAATAGCTTCATCGGACAAACATCTGCTAAAATAATACCTCGTATTTTGCCTTTCAACATCGACAATATTAAATTCAAAGGTTATTAAAGGAGCATGAGGCTCCTTTTAAGAAATGAGACTCTCTAGCGCCACCCTTCACCACGACGGCCGTTGGGGGTACTGCAGCCAACAGTGAAGCCGGCACGGGAGAACGGGGAGAACGCGCATGCAGCGTCATGTGACGTCACATCCGCAGGACAGCGCGGGAAATTCGGGACCGAATTGCAGCACATTTTGCAGCACACAGCCTGTTCAAGGCAACGGAGAGATACGCTAGAGGGCTCATTCTTTTTGGTTTGGAACACTTCATCTGACATTATTACTAGAAAACTTAAAACGTATACGAATTTTTTTCATAAATCCTGCCTCAATCCGGCCTCATGCTCCTTTAAATGGTCGGATAAAAGGGAGTTTACAGGTGACACCAACAGATAATCAGTTTCAACACCGCAGGTGAGGACGAGATCCAGGGTATGATTAAAACAGTGTGTCGGTTTGTCCACTTTTTGTGAGATACCAATCGATTCTAGAAGAAGTGTGTAGGAAGTGTGGAGGGAGTGTGGAGGGAGTGTGTAGAAAGTGTTTAGGAAGTGTGTACAAAGTGTGGAGGAAGTGTGTAAGGAGTGTGGAAGAAGTGCGGAGGGAGTGGTAAGAAGTGTGTACGAAGTATGTAGGGAGTGAGTAGGAAGTGTGGAGGAAGTGTGTAGGGAGTGTGGAGGAAGTGTGGAAGGAGTGTCTTGGAAGTGTGTAGGGAGTGTGTTGGAAGTCTGTAGGGAGTGTGGAGGAAGTATGTAGGAAGTGAGTATGGAGTGTGGAGGAAATGTGTAGGAAGTGTGGAAGAAGTGTGTAGAAAGTGTGGAGGAAGTGTGGAGGAAGTGTGGATGAAGTGTGTAGGGAGTGTGTAGGAAGTGTGTAGGAAGTAATTATGGAGTGTGTAGGGAGTGTGGATGAAGTGTGTTGGAAATGTGTAGAAATTGGGAAGGAGTGTGGAGGAAGTGTGTAGGTAGTGTGTAGGAAGTGTGTAGAAAGTGTAGAGGGAGTGTGTAGGAAGTGTGTAGGAAGTGTGGAGGGGGTAGGTTCTCAGTCTGAACAGTTCAATTTTCGAGACCGGATCCCGCATCAGTTGTTAAATCGGGAACTAAATCCTGAACAGAGAGTCCCCTGAACCGGGTTCAAATATATGTAGATAAAGGTTCTATTTAAACTGTATCCAGAACACAGAATGTGTTTCAGTGCCTTTGTGTAGTTAGGTTCTCTTCAGCTTGCTGCACCAGCCGAGTGATGGATCAGCTGTTTTGTTTGCTTCAGAGTGTGAAAAAGTATGGATATTTAATCTTTTTGAACCTTCATTTATTGAGGAGAAGTTTATTTGTTAAATATTTAATCTTGTCTGGTTTGAAAGCAATTTTAGGTGTTTTCTTGTTCATTTAAAAGGTTACTAGATGACCCTAAGTTATTATTATTGTTCATTCATTGACTGTTAAAATTATTGTGTTGCATACAATAAATTAACTTAAGGATAAATATGACTTTATTAATCCCCAAATGGAAATGTTTGTTCAGAGGTTTGTCATTACATGATAAAAAAGAGCTTTGAATCTGAATCCCGTTCACTAAAGCCTAGAGTATAAATCTTAAAGACTAGTTATATTATCAACATGTTATAAGGCAGCATCAGACACAAGGTGGTGATGGTAATTATGGGATGATTATGGGATGTTGGACGGGTGGGACGGATGAGTATGGACAGAATACCCACTACAAACATTAGACTACACCACTGCTGTCCAGGATCACGCCCTCGTTTGAGCTCCATAAAAGCCCCGCTGCTCCTGAGACCCGCTCAGTGCCGGAACCATGCAGGTCAAATCACAAAATAACCATCCTGATACACGCTATTTGTTTCAGAAAGATGAGGTTTTCCTAAAATACAAAGTATAAAGTGTCAATGCAAAGTGTCGACAGTGGCTGTAAACAGTCCAACGGGAGTATAGAGTAGTCCGGAGGGGGGGGGGGGGGGGATTAAAAAGCAGGGTAGCTTTGGGGACAAAAGTAGCCCTCCTCTTCTGAGTCCTACAGGCAACACAGCGCAGGCGCCTCCTGGAGGGGAGCCACTGGAATGCGGGATGAAGTATGTGGGAGGGGTCCTTCATGATTTTATCTGCCTGACTGAGGGCCTGCTGGTTGAAAACCACAGACAGAGTTCTGACTGGCAGGCCGATGATTTTCGAGCACAGTGATGCTGTGCTCTGCAGTCTGTTCCTGTTCTGGATGCTGAGGGAGTGGAACCAGCAGGTCATTGAGAAGGTCAAGATGCTTTCCAGGAAGGCGTAGTAGAAAGTCATCATGATGTGTGTGCTGACTCCAAAGGAGTTGAGTTTCCTGAGGAGGTACAGCCGTTGGTGACACTTCCTGAGTGTCATCAATTTTATCCTTGCAAGTTCTTCTAACAGAGATACAGAAAGGATGTCGATGTCTCCAGGAAAACTTCATCATCTTTTGTGCTCCTGTCATCTCTCCTGGAAAAGTTTATGTACATTGATTTTATTAATTCAGTTTCACTCTTGCATATGAAGATGTATTGTTTGGTTCCTTTTCTTGTGATGCTGTCAAATCAGACCAATATTCATCAATATGGTTATAGTGCCTGCAAAATACCGCATCTATACGTGTAGATCCTCTCATCCAAAACCGTCATTCTTGATCTTTGTAAAGGTACTTAAACCTAAAAGCATTTTATTACAATAAAACACTCTCAAAGTAAGACAGCTGTCAAAACCCCTGACCTGTGTCTGCTCTTCAACATTTACTGAAATACTTACACCGGTTCATCCTCCGACCCCCATCACTGGTACTCGCTCCTGCAACTGTATTCAACAATACAGACAGTTGATGTGTGTTTATAAGATATTGCTTTTGGGCGGCGCCGGCGGCTGGAAGAGACGTTGGTCCTGGAAGGGAAAGAATCGTGACTAACAAAAAGCTAACAACAGCTAGCCTACGCTCAGATAAATGAGAATGTCTGAAAGTTTTAAAAAGAAAGAAAAGCTGTCAGAGGAAAGTGACTGTAGTGTTACGTAAATGATTATCAAGTACTCGTTAATCATCTTTTGGTCCACTTTATTGCAGAGGTGTATAATCCAGAACTCTGCACTAAGGTTAAGCTAAAATGTATTTTAATTTTCTTATTGATTGTGAGTTTGACTGGATGTCATTCAACTTTTTAACCTAGTAGGTAAACTACCTCTTTTATTGCACTATTCTGCACTTTTTGTTTTAGTTTACATTTTCATATTTATACATTTTGTGGCACCAGTGCTGATAAGTTTTGTTTTGATCCAATGATGCAGTCAGTGAAAATAAATATATGTCCATGTTGGAGAGAACGGACAATAAAAGAAACTTGGGACAATTTGAGTTTTAGTCCTCTTTTTTTTTTTTTTTTACTTAATTCATTGCCAAAATGTATCTGATCGAGAAACAGTATCGGAATTGTATCGAGAGCCAAAAAAAGGGGATCGGATTGGGAAAAATCGGGATCGGCAGATACTCAAACTCAAGTGATCGGGATCGGATCGGGAGCTAAAAAATACTGATCGGGACAACCCTAATTTGAATGAAATGTGCTTTAAAAAACATCTACTTTAGCCTCGTATAAACCCCGAGGTGGGTAGAAATAAACATCTGTGAGCAAGGACAGAGGCTGGCGTTATTTATAAATATAAATACCAGCAGAAATAAACGTTAACGGTCTGGAACAAAACCAGTTTTAGTCTCTAGAGTTCACATTCATGACGACTGTTCATGTACCTGGTCGCGTTAGATGATTTCATATGCCATAATAAATAAAACATACAAAATTAGCCAATTAGATTTACAACTTCCCGCTAAGATAACAGATTTATTGAATCTAAGCACTTTAAAGTTGTTATCAAAACTCTACAGGTTAGTGTCTAAACTGGATGATTCAGTCTCTCTCCCGATCTCCAAGTGGGAGGCGGATCTCTCTCTGAATACCGACCAGTTTTCTTGGTCACAAATATGCTTAAATACGTTTACTATGACTAAAAACCCAAACTTACAACTTATACAGTACAAAGTTCTTCATAGAATACATTATACTGGACAAAGGATGTTCCAGATGGGCTTTGTCACCTCTAATATCTGTTCACAGTGCACAGAGAACACTCCTGATAATTATATGCATGCTTTATGGTTCTGTACACCGGTACAGAGGTTCTGGAAGGAGATTTGTGAGGATTTATTCACATGGATCAACCACAGAATCCCAGTGTGCCCCACGGTATGTATATTAGGTCACCTGGGAGACACTCAAATAGAACCTAATTGGACACACCGGGTTCTCACTGCCTTATGTATCGCAAAGAAAACCATTCTAGTAAATTGGAAACAAAAATCCAGTTTATGTATTAACCATTTTAGGAATCTTTTATCAGATCATATTAGTAGTGAGATAATGTCTGCCTCCACTGAACAACATTCGGCTGAATTGCACTCTCTGTGGTCCCCGATTATTGGCTTCGTTACCTAGTGGGGGCGGGGGGGTGGTGATCTCGTAGCCCTTGGGGTTGGGGGTCGGCTTGGGGGGTCTGGGGCGCGGGCCTCCGGTGGCCCCTGGGGGGCGGTGGGGGGGGGCCGCGGGGCCCTGTCCCTGGCCGGTGGGGGCCTTGGGGGCCTGTGGGGGGGTGCCTCATGGCGATGGGGGGGGTGGCTGGGGGGGCTCGGGCGGGGGGCTGTGGCTTGGGCGTCTCCGGGTCTCCCGGGGGGGGCTGGGCCGTGGATGGGGGGGTCCCACTCGGAGGGCCCGGCCCTGCCTGGGTGGGGGGTGGCTGTCTGCGCTGGGGGGGCATTGCTGCCTTGGTCCTCCGTCGCTGGGCGGGGGCCAAGTGCCCCTGCGGATGTGGGGACTCCGTGACCCTTGGGGTGTCCGCCGGGGTGGCCTCGGGGGGGGGGTGGGGCCGGGTCCGGGGATCGGGCCTCCCCTGACCGGGGGGTGCACGGGCGGGCACGGCGGCGGGGTGGCACCATTCCCAGGTGTCTATGTCTTATGTTGTCAGTATGAATGGGAGGATGTTGGACCGTTTCCCCCTCCGTCTGGGGGCTCCGGTGGCGCCGGGGGCGCCCGTGGAGGTACGGTGGGGCCCTGGCCCGGCTCGGAGGGCCGGCACCCGTCTACTGGATGGCCGGTGGGGGGACGCGGGTGTCTTATCAGGGCCGGCTTTGCTGGTCCTGCTTCCTGGCTTCGGCCTCCGCTCCCCCTCCTTTCCCCCCTACACGATTCATACGCACATAGGCGAAGGGCGGGGGGTCCGGGTCGTGGGGGGCATTGTCCCGCGTGGCCCGGCACTCCCCGCCTCACGGTTTTAACAGCAAAATAGACACTGCACATTCAACACTTAATAAATACATTTGTCAAGGACACGTAGTTCGGGAGGGGGGGGGTCGGTGTCAAATCGATACTTGGCCCTCCCCCCTCCCTGTTTTTATGGCATTAATCACATGCACTCAACACCAGGGGCGGGAGGGGGTCCCACATCACCCGCGTTCCCTCACCGGCCTGGGACAGGTGGGTCGGGATACCCGGGCCTGGCGGGGCTCGCCGTGCAGCCTGGGGCGCCTTCTGGCGGTGCTGGACCCCTCCGGGGAGGGGGAAACGGTGCGTGATTGTGTGTCTGTGTCGGTGAGAATGCGGTATGGAAGGGTCCTGCCATGGAGGATTCGGGCCTCCATTGGCAGGACATCAAAACTTAATAATTTATCATTATTATATTATACAAAGATGGTTATTATTATTATTATTATTATTATTATTATTATTATTATTATTATTATTATTAGTAGTATTATTATTATTATTATTAGTATTATTATTATGTATAGTATATTATATTATTATTAGTATAGGTATCGGATAGGTGAATGGATGAATGAATGGGATGCCTGGGTCTGGGGCCCTCCGTTGTCGGGCCTGCACGGGTGTCGCCTTGTTGGGGGGTTCCCTCTCTCCGGGCCCGTCTCCGGTCCCCCCCACTGCCTCTGCGGCGGGGCGCCCCTCTGGTCTTGGAGGGCCACTCCGGGGGGGGCGGGTGCGCCTGCCCGCGTCGGCGGCCGGGGCGGCTCTGTCTCTCCGGGCAGGCTGGCCCCCTGCCGGGTGGGGGTCGTTGGCCTGAAGGGTGGGGGCCTCCTGGACGCGTGTCCGGCCCGGACCGGGTGGCCGGGGATTGCCTGGGTCGCGGTCCGCCGCCGCCGCGGGATCCCTGGCTGCTTCTTCCGCGCCAAAAAAAAAAAAAAAAAAAAATCACTGGGTTTGTATGTGTATATTTATGTATGTGTACGCATATGTATGCGTATGTATATGTATATATATTAAATATAGTAATAGTGCACATATATATACTTCTGGTTTCTACCGTCATGGTATCAATCATTAATATGTGTGCAGACAAGGGGAAAAAAAGAAAAAAAAAAATTAAAACGCCGTTTCATGGATAATGAGGGGCGGGTTTGATTGACAGCTGGGTGTGTCTACGTGTCAGCTGTCATCACTTTGGCTCCGCCTCTCCTGCTGCTGTCAGACACGTCTTTTACTCTATATGTAAATATGTTTAACGACTGGAGGGTTCGATATGACCGTCAGTGATTGTCCACCTTCATCCTCCTACCTGTACCATATAAAGGTACCTGGAGCTGAAAATGGTTGAGTGTTATTTTCCTTATATTTCAGAAGTGTTTATGCTGCATTTTTTTAAACCAGATTTGGATCTGAGTCCAGGCAGCGAATCTCAGAGGAGACAATACAGACCTTAAAAAAACCACATCAGCTGCTTACTTCTGGTTTATTGTCAAAGTGAATCATCGGAGTTTAAGGTGGAAATCTTCACGTAAGCCTGTGCTCCGTGTTTTACATTCAAAGATCATGGCATTACACGGCAGATGAGAGAAAGGAGAGATCAGCTCTGTCCTGCAGGTCTACTGAACCGGACGGATCTTCATGCTGATGGTCTTCAGGGAGTAGTTGTTGCCTTTCCAGCTGTACCACTCCACTCCGACATTGCCGATGGTGTCATCTGCCCCCCAGCGGTAAACCCCGTTAGGGTTTGCACGGTGACAGGAGTAGTACCAGAACCCCCCCAGGAAGGTTCTGGCACAGTTAGTCCCCACCAAGACGTCCTGGTCTTTGTCGAATGTGGAGAACTTGTGTCCATTGTGATAACTCAGAGAGTCCCCTGCAGACACACGAAATAATGATAATACTACTACTACTACTGATAATAATAATCATAATAATACTAATACTACTACTACTACTACTACTACTACTACTACTAATAATAATAATAATACTAATAATAATAATGATAATGATACTACTACTACTATTAATAATAATAATAATGACAATAATAATACTAATAATACTATTAATGATACTACTTATAATACTACTACTACTACTACTACTACTACTACTAATAATAATAATAATAATAATAATAATAATAATAATAATAATAATACTACTATTAATGATACTACTTATAATACTACTACTACTACTACTACTACTAATAATAATAATAATAATAATAATAATAATAATAATAATAATACTAATACTACTACTACTATTAATTATAATGAAAATAATAACAATATTAATGATATAATAATAATCCCCTTAGACCTCGGACCGGTGTCTGTTCTGGTCCCAGCAGACCTCGGACCGGTGTCTGTTCTGGTCCCAGCAGACCTCGGACTGGTGTCTGGAGCCACAGTTAGGGGTTTTCGGGGGGCAGGTAGGAGGCTACAGAGCAGTGTGGAAGACTACCACTCTGGGTCCCGGTCTCAACCCTGGACTGGCAGGTTTCTGGATGACTAATGATAAGAGAGCTGCTCCATCCAAAGCGGGATACAGTCTGTCCTGATCGCGCGTCTGTAAGAGGGGGGTCATCTACAGAACTATCTTCTGATTGGCCAATAAGTCCAGGCATCCTCGAGCCTGCCGGCCTGAGCCGTCTGCCTTTGACTCGGCTGTTGGATTTCTGTGCGTTGAAGGTAATAATTCTCCAGCATGAGAAGTGCCGTGTGAGCGTGTGAACTTGTTGAAATGCATGAGTATTGAGAGGCCTGAATGGACCATCACCCTTTCTGGGTCCGGACATACGGCGGTTAATGGCGTCCTCGGCTCCGAGGCTGAGTAACCTGCTGACCTCATCATCTCCCCGGTTACTCATCTGTGACCCCCTCCTGCTGTTGGTACTAAAACACACTCCCCTGGGGGGCTGTAACCTGATGACCTGAACCTGATCAACAAACCCCTCCCATGACGCGCCGCCCCGCGTCAGTCCTGTTTACATTAGACCTTACCCGCGGTTAAGACCCTCCTCTGAGGGTCTTAACCGCGGATGTTTGTCATTGTAAAGGGGCTCTTTTGTCAGGAGAGCTCGTAAAAACCTTCATGATCCAGGTGTGGACGCTGAGACCTCCTTGTAGACCAGCGACAGGGACTTTCAACATGGATGTTGGGTTGGAGGTGATTCCTAAAAGGCCATGGTTGTGCATGGAGATGAACATTTCTGATCTAACACCAACCTGCCCCTCCATCAGTGAATCCAGACACATGCAGTTCGTATCCAAAGGACTCTGGGCCGACGGAGAAGGAGGAGTAACGAGCAGATGCCTTGTTCCCTTCAAAGTCCTCCATCTCAACCAGCAGCTCGTACTTCTTCCGCAGACTGAGGTGGAAGAGATTCTCCAGACCTGAAAATACCACAGGAACAGGCAGGACGCCACCGTCAGACGTTCTAGATCCATGTTCAGGATCCATGTGAGCTTCGTTGGTTTGGGTTCAGGTCTCACCAAGCCAGTACTCTCCACCAGCGGTCCCGAAGCCCATCTTGTACTGGTCCCAGCCTTGGTAGAAGTTCACCGAGCCATCCATCCTCCTCTGGAACACCTGGAGGAACAAGAAGGTGCTTAACCAGCTGGACGGCGGAGACCTGAACAGAGCTGAACCTGACAGGTGTGACTCACCGTCCATCCTCCTCCGAGCGAGTCCATGTCGCAGTACACCTGTACACAATCACATGTTTAACAATCTACCTGGGGTTGAGCACTTCTGCCTCTTAGTCCCCCCTGCTTTTTTATGTCGCCATCGAGCCCCTTGCAATCATGCTAAGAAATACAGCCAGCCTAGTTGGGATATGTAGGGAGGGCCAGTTACATAAGCTTTCGCTGTACGCAGACGATCTCCTCCTTTTTCTGTCAAATCCAAATTCCTCCATACCAGTCGCCCTTAATATGATTTCAGACTTTGGGATGGTTTCGGGATACAAGATCAACCTGACAAAGAGCCTTCTTTTTCCCATAAATTTTCCCAAACTGTTTTGGTTTCCATAGGTAGATTCCACATCCATGCCAGAGGAATCTTTAGGAATCAGTTCAGATAGTGAGCACTGTATTCTTTTCTTGGCTGGGAATGGTCTGGAAAGGTTTAGGGGCTTCAGAACCCTCCAGGTTGACTAACTGGACCACTAAACCACTAAAACTTCTTTAGCTCTTTTATTATCTTTAAAACTTTAATCCATTTTAGTGACTTTTTACTTTATGTTATTTATTATTCATCTTAAGTTTTATATAGATTTCTCTAAAATTTTACACTTTTAGGCATTTCTTACTTTCTTTTAATCTTTTAGTTTTTAGCTCCAGTGTTTCCTCAGGGGGGTCCTCCACACTGGGAGGTGTGCCTGCTCCGCCCATGGGGGTGTCGTCATGGGGATCCCTCAGGCCTGGGTAGCTGGGGGTGGGACTCCACCTCCTGTGTGGGGTCTGTCCTGGTCTGTCCGGGTTGGGGGGGTCTCTGTGGCGATGCTCCTTGTGGTCATGGTCGGTGGAGCCTCTCGGTGTGGACGGCCACCCATAGGTAGTGTTTTCCTCACCTGGATCGTTAGTGCTAAGCCATGTCACCAGTCCACTTACTGTGTGTGTGTGTGTGTGTGTGTGTGTGTGTGTGTGTGTGTGTGTGTGTGTGTGTGTGTGTGTGTGTGTGTGTGTGTGTGTGTGTGTGTGTGGGCGTGTGAGTGTGTGCACATGTATATGAGTGTGAGTGAGTGTGTGTGTACGCGTGGGGGGTGGGGTCGTATGGAATGTTTTAAATTGTGTTTTTTATTGTTATTTTATTCTGCATGTAAAGCACCATGTGTTGCATTTATATTGTATGATTTGGTGCTATACAAATAAATAAAGTTTAAGTTTAAGTTTAAAGGCTGTTTTCCATCAAACCGGTTCCAGGGCTGGTTCCCAACTCGTTCAACTCGTTCAACTTGCGAACCAGCTGAGAACCGGTTTGTTTTTCCACAGCTTGGTTGCTAACGGGAGCCAAATCATTACGTGGCTGCAAACGTCAGTTACGTCGCTGCGTTTGCGTGAAAGTTGCAGCAACAACAAGGTATTTGCTCTAATAGGACTTGGTTCGCGTAGCACCTCCGTGGACCACATCTCTAATGGCGCTTTTCCACTAGTACCTACTCAGCGCGCCCCGGCTCGGGACGGCTAGTCACACCTCGTACCGCCTCTACCCGCTTTGTCCTCGTTTGTTTTTCCACCATAGGTGAGAAGTGGGCGGGTTGGGGTGAAGCTGCTGTGACGTACTCGATTGCGCAACCCCTGATGAGTAATCAGCTGGAACCGCGAGCGGCTGAGAGTAAAACTTTTTTAATTCTCCCGTCAGCCACCAGGTTTATGAACATCTGCACCTCAGAGTTGGATCACCAAACAGACGTTTGCGCTGTATAATAAAATCACCCCGAGCCGCGGGCTGCTCTCGTGCTGATTCCCGCTTCCTGATTCGAACGTCTGACGGACCCGCCCCCCGACCAATCAGTGCCGTGGAGGGTGATGACGTCAGGTCCAGCGCCGACTCAGCACGCTTAGAACCTCGGCAGCCTCAGTACAGAAAAAGTATCTGCTTGGCACGGCTCCACCCGCCTCGGCCCGTAGTGGAAAAGCGCAAGACGGGGGCGTGGCGAGTAGAAGCGCGCTGAGTAAGTACTAGTGGAAAAGGGCCATAAAAGACTGCTGCTTTGCTGCATCCCCATTAATTCTTATTTGAAAATGTCTCCGTCTCGCAGTCTTGCTATAACCGTGGGTCTTAATAACCCCGCCTCCTCCGCTTCCGTAAGCGGTTCTTTTCCCGAGCTCAGCAAAGAGTTAGTGCTACCTTGGAACAGGTTCTTTTGGCCCAGAGCCAGTTCTTTGTCAGTGGAAACAGAAAGCCCGGTTCCAAACTCAGCACTGGCCCAGAACCAGAACCAGCCCTGGAACCGGTTTGGTGGAAAAGGGATATGCTACAGCTGCTGGTGGGCCCAGTTGAACCGCAGGCCGCTTTGACCAGCCTAGACCTGCTAGCATAAGACCGAACAGCAGCAGAACTCAGAATGTTCGGATGTTGAAATTATATTAATTAGGATCACAAGGTAGCCTATGTTAATCCAGCCCAAATAGCTAGCTTGTGGTAACCGCAGTGTTAGCACAAGCTGAGCAGTACGAAGATACCAGGCTTCAAAAGGAGAGGGACCTGTGGGACCACTTGTGAACCCCCCAGATAATAATGTAAAAAGTGCTCAGGGGTGGGACTTCTGGTTGACCTCGTTCAAAATAGCTGACAAGCTCCCGATCAACAGTCGATAAAAACGACTAGTAGAATGGAAGGGGGGAGGAAATCAAGAAGACACAAGAATTTGAGAAACCAGGGAAATCCGTCTGAACCGAGAGGCTCACAGAAACAACAAAGGCGCTAGCAACACAAACCATGAAAATTGAGGGAGACGAACAGAAAATTGGAGAGATAGAAAGTTACATAGAACGATGCTCTTCTCCACTCGCCGCAGGAGCAAAAAATATTGCAAGAAAGGTTGACAGACCAAGAGGGAAGAAACCGACGGAACAATATTCGTATCTTTGGCCTGACCGGGGGAGCAGAAGGCAGCTCCGCCACACAATTCATAGAGTGCCTTCTGAAAAAAGAGCTCACTTTGCCGCTAGACATGGACTTAAGCCTGAATCATTATGGTTCCTGAATTATGGTTATGCGTCAAATCAACGCAGAGCACACGCCGTCATCGTGACGCGGTCTTGAACCCTTCGGACTTCTCCATCACTCCATTTCGCCGCGGTGCAGTACCCCCCGTGACCGCAAATTCGCGATTTTTTCCTGAATGGTTTATCCGACTTTTTCCGGTCACAGTGAATCAAAGAGATAAGGACAACTATTGTGCAAAAAACCAAAACAAAGAAAATCACACATACCCAAAGAAAAGAGCGCTGAAAGTTCACGACTGCTTCAAACCGGAAACCGGAAATGCGTTGCTACCAAGTGAACCAATCACAGACCTCTCGGTCTGCGTTTGGTCTGCGTTCCCTCGACGCGTAGTTCCAATTTTCGGGAGGTGCGCGTCAGTGACGGCGTCAGTCGACGCGTCGACGCGTAAAAACACGCCGTAGGCACGGCGTCGTTTTGACGCAGAACCATAACTCAAGCTTTACAGATACAGCGGGCACACAAAGGCTTAATGCCGAGACCGGACGCCAACAAACCCCCAAGATCTGTCATTGTAAACTTTCTCCAGTAGCCTACACGGTGATGGGGACGGTACTGAAGGAGGCCTGGAAGAAAAAAATTCAGTATCAAAACCGGGTGTTCTTTTTCGATCATGATTATGCCACTGAAGTAATTCGCAAAAGAAAGGAATATATTGGCATCAAAAAAGTCTTAATAGAGAAAGGAATACGCTTCCAGACACCACTGACAAAAATCAGGATTCATTGGGAAACCGGACATATGAGAGCGCACGGGAGGCGGTAGAGGAGCTGACCAGGCGGGGACTCGTGGCGGAGATACCCGGGAAGGACGCAGCCAGGATGGAGGAGCGGCTCCAGCGAGCACTGCCGTGGCAACGGGTCAGAAACACAGGGGATGCTGCTGTGCAAGTTAAACGGAGATTACAGGAATTTCAAAGAAAATAACGGACAAACTGGGTATATGAGTGAACTCAACTAACTAAACCAAAGACAAGATGATGAATAAATAAGCCTCTGTTACAATTGATCGGTAGATACACGTACTTTTTACTAGGAGGTTAATGCATAAGACAATAAGACCAAACCTACCTAGTGAGGGGCCCTCATGTTATGAGATATTCCCCTCAACCCACGAAGATGACGTGGGAGGCGCGCACACGGGCACGCGCCTACTTTTGGAAGTTGAACTGTTCTCTGTTTTGGTTTTGTTTCGTATCAAGTTGCCCAATGTTCCTACAGGGCTGTAAAGTTGTCATGGTTACAAGATGGTTTCAGGAAAAGTGTATTACCTTACAAGAATATGAGTAATATTTCACTGGTATCAGTGAATGTGAATGGATTGAACAACCCAATCAAAATAAGTAAGGTCAACTTGAAAATGAAAAGAATTAAAGCCCAAATTATTTTCATCCAGGAAACACATTTATCAAAGGAAGAGAATGAAAGCCAAAGAAATTTGGTTATAGAAACACTTTTTACAGTACATGTAGACAGAGCCGGATTAAATAAATGGACTACACTAGGCAGCCTGTGATTTTTGGGCCCCCCTCCATCGATGTTATTTATGAAATCTTAAACTTACCAAAGTTACTAATAAAACTTAATTCACATTTTACATAGCAAAGTCATAGTCAAGTTGGTTCTTTGTATTCCAAAATAAGTCATGTGTTGTATATTAAACAGTCTATCAGACTATTTTTAGATTTGTATTATTTATACGTTATTACAATGCTCTATTAAATGCTATTAAATTATCCTTATCTTATCGATTGTGAGCATTTTGCAGAAAATCTTAATTAAATGTGTTGATTAAATTGAATAGTTAAATAAGAAGTAAAATCTACAAAGACCAATACAATTTGCAGTAAGACAAAGTGTGCTGTAGTATGTACCGTATGTCTGTATGTGTATATGTATGTATGTATGTGTATGCGTATGCAGAGCCGTTTGAGAGATTTGCGAGGCCTTGTGTGAAATAGCCAGGGGGGCCCTCGCGCGAATTTTTTGGGTTTTTCGGGTCGGATCGGGTGTCTATATGCGCAATTTTAACTCTCCAATTAGCAAAATACTGGATACCTTCCCCTGCCTCATCATCATCTGGGCTTGCCTCGACGCGGGGCCCCATGGCTGCTTGAGACCCGGGCGGATCGGTGATTTTTGTAACAAATTTATCAAACTTGCCTTTCAGAGAGGCATTAAACTCTTCCATTTTCTTTTTTTTTTTTCTTTTTTCATCCCCTGATGGAAATTTCCTGAATCTGTCTCGTTCTCTCGAGATTGTGTGACAGTTTGTTCCAACTCCACCCGTCTGGATCAGACTAGCTTGTGTCCGCGCTTGGTCTGATCAGTTGTATTGAACAACAGACACGCGTCATCATTGCACATATATTTATTGATATGCACAGACTAGTACACATTTAGGTCTGTAATGGAACGTGACTGTTGATATTTATAAGGAAAAAAAAAAAAAAAATTGGGGGAAAAAAAAAACGGCCCATAGCGCCAGGCCCCTTGGGGCGCCAGGCCCCTTGGGGCGCCAGGCCCCGTGCGGTCGCACGGTTCGCACATCCCTTGCGGCGGCCCTGTGCGTATGTATGCGTATATATATATATGTATGTATACTAAATATAGTAATAATGCACACATATATATATGCCTTAGGTTTTTACCGGCATGTTATCAACCATTAATATGTGTGCAGACAAAAAAAAAAAACAAAAAAAAAAAAACATTTTTTTTTTTTTTTGTCCCTCTGTCTGGGCCCCCCCCCCCTGTCGGGCCCTAGGCACGTGCCTAGTCTGCCTTTGCGTTAATCCGGCTCTGCATGTAGACAGAGTCGCAAAAGAGGGTTGGCAATATTGATCCAAAACTCAGTCAATTTTTAAATGCTTGAAAGAAACTGGGGATAAAGAAGGACTATATATTATAGTCAAAGGAAAATTAGAGAATGAGATGGTCACACTAATCAATGTCTATGCCCCACCAGAAAGCGACAAACATTTCTTTAAAACTCTATTCACAGCTATAGCATCTGAGTCAGAGGGCATGGTGATGTGTGCAGGGGACTTTAATGTAATTCTAGACCATAAGATAGATACAACAAGCACACAAAGAAATAAAACTCACCTAACTAAATTCACTAACACGTTATTGAAGGAACAGGAGATGTTAGACATATATGGAGAGAACTTAATCCAACAGAAAAAGAATACACACATTACTCTAGCACACACAATACCCATTCTAGAATTGACTATATATTTATGAACAGCTAGGACCGACATAAGGTGAAAGAATGCAAAATTGGAGTGGCCGATATCTCCGACCACAATACAGTCCACTTAACTGTACAGCTAAATAACAGGCGTAAGAACACAACCTGGAGACTGAATGTAGGCATAATGAATAATAAAGTAATAACTGAGCAAATTAAAATGGAAATAAAGAGATATATTGAAGAAAACGATACAGAAGAAACTAGCCCAATGATTCTATGGGACACCTTACAGGCCGTTATACAGGAGAAATTAATAGCCATAACCTCACAACAGAAGAAACTCAAACAGGCTGCTTTTCTTAATATAACAGAAGAATTAAAAAACTTGGAATTAAACTACCAAAATACTCCAAATACCCAAATCATAGAAAGCAACTAGACTATTGGCAAGGCGAATTAGGAAACAACAGGTTTTAAACACAGTACATAAGATTAGAGATGTTCATTCAAACCAAATAAAACATAATGATACAGAAATAGAACATATATTTAAAGACTATTACAAAAACCTATACACACGCAACCATCTTCATCCACTGAAGATGCAAAAAGACAGTTCCTTAATTCCCTTGATCTACCATCTATTGGAGTCCAATAAAACAGTAACCTCACAGCCCCAATAACTCCTATGGAAGTATCCAAAGCCATATCCAAACTTAAGGCCAATAAGACTCCTGGAAGTGATGGCTTCTCATCTGAGTGGTACAGAACCTTTAAAGATGAATTAACACCTCTCCTTATATCTTCCTTCAACCACACTCCTAAAGAAGGCCACCTACCACCCTCTTGGAAAGAAGCTATAATCTCTGTAATTCCCAAAGAGGGAAAGGACACAGAATATTGCTGTAATTTCAGACCCATATCAATTCTTAATGTGGACTACAAAATATATACATCTGTCATAGCTAAAAGAACTATACAGGTAATTAATACAATACAAACGCATTAAAACAGTGCTATTTTGATAAGTCTCGATGCCGAAAAGGCTTTCGACAGTGTAAAATTGAACTTCCTGTACTTAGTACTAGAATGACTCAGATTTAACAAAGATTCAATTAACTGTATTAAAACTATTTACCAAAGTCCTACAGTCAGAATAAAAATAAACACTGACTGAAAGAATAGAGCTAAAGAGAGGTACCCATCAAGGATGCTGCTTGTCCCCGCTCCTCTTTGCTCTTCTATACATTGAGCCTTTAGCACAGGATATTCAACAGAGTGAAGAAATTAAGGAAATTAACATCAAAGGACAGGAACATGTAATAAGTCTATTTGTGGATGACATTTTGATATATTTGTATGGCCCCAATACAAGCTTTAGCCAGTTGACAGTCATTCAGGGTATAAAATAAATGTAAATAAAACGCAGATTTTGACATTTAACTATACTCCTTCACAAGAGATTAAGAGAGATTAAGAGATTAAGAAAATGTATCAACTAAAATGGCAATCAAAAACTATGAAAAACCTTGGTGTCACTTTAACCAAACAACTAACTCAATTCTACAAAACAAATTCTGATCAGATCCATCTCCAGGTTAACAGAGATATAGAAAGATGGTCAACCTTGCCATTAGATCTTAGCTCAAGAATTGAAATTATACCGTAACAATGAACATCTTACCAAGGCTACTATATTTTTTCCAGTCTCTCCCTGTCAAAATTCTACCAGAAAAATCCAAACTTTGGGATAAGATGATCTCTAGATTTATATGGAACGGCAAAAGGCCACGAATAAAATACACCACATTACAACTGACAAAGGACAAAGGTGGTTTGGCGCTCCCAATTTTAAAAGACTATTACCACACAGCAACACTCAGACCAATAGTCAAATGGCGTGACAAAGACTATAGTGCGAAGTGGAAAGATATTGAGATGAATGTGACAGATATTCCAATCCAATCCCTAATTGACAGTTTGTGAAACTAACTAATTCGCTACAAGGATCAATAGGTCCAATAACATCTCACACTTTGAATATTTGGTCTGACTTTATCAAAAAATATAAATTAGAAGAAGAAGTAAATCTGCTAAACTGGTTTGCCTATGATTGCAGATTTAAACCGAGTTTAAGTGATCACAATTTTAGAAATTGGGGGAATAAAGGGATCACTGCGATGTGTACATTAATCAACAATGGAAATATAATGAGTCAGCTGAAATCAGGATATGGACTAGAAAACAGGGATACCTTCAGCTGAGGGATTATTTAACAAAGACTATACAAAAGGTGAAGACCTTGAATGGAGTGCTTGATGTGATGATCCGGACATACAGGTTGAAGGAAATCTCGGCACTATACAGAGGCCTAAGAGACTCGGAAGCTTCCTCCACTTATACATCAAGGAGAAATGGGAGAAGGAACTGAATATTGTCACTACACCCGAGGAATGGCACAACATGTGTGAAACACAACAGACAACTACAAATTCAAGGGCGTGGAGAGAGTTTGCATGGAAAAACTTAACACGGTATTTCATTACACCTAAAGTGAAGACTAAACAGACTGGATCACAGCAACCATGCTGGCGGTTATGTGGAAATAGAGAAGCACATCATACGCACATCTTTTGGGACTGCTATAAACTTGATCTTTTTTGGGAAAATGTACACACCACAGTTAAATATATCTTGGGATACGCAATACCTAAGGAATGTAAAGTCATGTACCTAGGAAGTATAAATGATTGTGTCTTAGACAGAGATAGATATCTAGCTAAAATATTATTGATCACAAGCAAGAATAATAATAATGGATTTAACTTGTAAGGCACTTTCCATTCAATGAATCTCAAAGTGCTACACTTAGATCATTATTCATTCATACACATTCTCACTGGTGGTGGTAAGCTACAATTTGTAGCCACAGCTGCCCTGGGGCGGACTGACAGAAGCGTGGCTGCCATTCCGTGCCAAACGGCCCCTCCGACCACCACCAACATTCATACACATTCACATGGGGCAAGCTGGGTAAGGTGTCTTGCCCAAGGACACTACGACAGCAACTGGGATAGAGCGGGATTCGAACCCCCGACCTTCTGATCATTGGATGACCCGCTCTACCACCTGAGCTACTGCCGCCCCAAGAAGGCAATAAAAAGAAACTGGTGCAAGACTGAATCCCCTAATATAAACCACTGGCTAGAAATTATAAGAGAGATCTATATTATGGAAAGAATGACCTATCAACTTAGACTGAAGGGGGATGTTTTTGTGGAAAAATGGGAAAAATTGATCATTTATGACACGATGAAAGATACCTATGGAATCACTGATATAAAAATTCAAGATACTGAATCTATATACACTGCTCTGATTATGGATGCCTGTAGCCATGACTGCATTGTTCTTTGAATTTTTGTTGCGTTTTGCATTACGTGTATTGTATAACACAAAACTACAATAAAAATTAAAGTATATAAAAAAAAGGTGCTCATGGGTGGTGTGGAAGGACCTGGACAGCAGACGTTGCCCCGATGGGGTAGATGGTGTACACTCCACTGAGTTTGGTGCCATCACTGATGTAGATGTCGCTGCAGTCCAGCAGAAGGATGAGCTTATAGCAACTGGTCACCATGGGAACCAGGAGAAGGAGGAGGGCCGACAGCAGCTGCAGAACAGGAGCAGATTTGATATTGTTTCAGGGCGAATGTGAACATTTCTGACGGTGTAGCATCAGAAATTCAATTCAGTTTCATTTATACAGTATCTACTACAACACAAGTTGTCTCCAGGATGTTTCCAGAGACCAAAACATGACCCCTCGACCAATTATTTCATAAGCAACTGCAGGTAAAAACTCCCCTTTAGGAGGGAAGAAACCTGCAGGTCAGGATGTCAGCAGGCATCTAGCAGACATCCACACAGACAGGTGGAAGCAGCAGTGGGATGATCAGAGGGGGGGCTGCAGGTCAGCATGCAGCTCCTGAAGCTCTGGCCTGCAGACGTGCACAGAAGAGAAAAGAAGGGGGGGGCAGTCCAGCACAACAAACTACAAGAATAATGGAGAACAATGATGGTGATGAGATACTTCTAATAAACAACTGAGAAACGAAGAGCTGGGGTTGCAACAACCTTTTCCAGGATTTTAGATACACATAAGAAGTTGGTGTATAATTTGCTCGAATGCGTGGGTCAAGAGACGGGTTTTTGAGTAAAAGTTTAATTACTATGACTTCGGGGTTGGGGGGGTTGGGGGATTCCCTCTCTCCGGGCCCGTCTCCGGTCCCCCCCGCTGCCTCCGTGGCGGTGCGCCCCTCTGGTCTTGGAGGGCCACTTTCGTGGGGGCGGGTGCACCTGCCCGCGTCGGCGGCCGGGGTGGCTCTGTCTCTCCGGGCAGGCTGGCCCCCTGCCGGGTGGGGGTCGTTGGCCTGGAGGGTGAGGGCCTCCTGGCCACGTGTCCGGCCCGGCCCGGGTGGCCGGGGATTACCTGGGTCGCGGTCCGCCGTCTCTGGCTGCTTCTTCCCGCGCCGTGGGGGCCCCGCCCGCGGGCCCACTCGGCCGCTGCCGGGGGGGGGGGGGGGGCTCGCAGGCGGTGGGTTGCCTCCCTCCTACTTCTCCCCTCTGTGGGGTTGCTGGTGGGCTGGGTTCCGGGTTCTTCCTTGTCGGCCCCCGGTCTCGCGGGTGGCGGGGTTGCTCCCCCCCCTCCCCCACTATAGATACACTTCAGGTGGAGCTTTGTTTGGTTTATCACACACACACACACACACACACACACATAGCTACAAAGACATGTACACACGCATGCACACACACACACACACACACACACACACACACACACACACACACACACACACACACACACACACACACACACACACACACACACACACACACACACACACACACTGTTGCTGTTCGTGTTGTTTCGGTCGGCTCCGTGCCGGTTTCGTGTTTTGTTTGTGGTTTTTTTGTTGCAGATTTCCAGTGCTTGACGTGTGTCTCTGTGTGTTCCTGTTTCCTGGATTGGCAGTGGATGTCGTCAAAAAAAAAAAACACTGGGTTTGTATGTGTATATTTATGTATGTGTATGCATATGTATGCGTATATATATGTATATATATTAAATATAGTAATAATGCACATATATATGCCTTTGGTTTCTACCGTCATGGTATCAATCATTAATATGTGTGCAGACAAGGTAAGAAAAAAAAAAAAAAAAAAAAAATTACTATGACTTCAAAACCCTGCGGCACACATCCTGATTTCAGGTTGATGGTTGTTTCACCACAGAAAAGTACCGCTGGTAGACCGAGAGGCTAGAAGTCAGAAACTCACCTTCATCGTCAGAGTTCTGCTGAAGCAATCAGTGATTTGATGGCAGCCTGCTGTTTTTGACCTGTATTTATTTCCTTGATGTTAATAAATGACTGGGCAGATGCTGAATTCGCACCGATAATACATTTCACTTCTGGGAATATTTGGTCACAGGTTTGACCCTGTTTGATATGGGTCATGTTGGCATCCCCCAAGTAGATGTGCGTCTAACATCTCATGGAAAATGCAGCCTGGGCCAATTTCAGGGTTCTGGAGAAGACTGCTCTTCCTGATAGAGTTCTCATAAATTACGACTTTTTTCTTGTAATATTACGACTTTATTTTCATAATATTACAACTTTATTCTCTTATTATTACGACTTTATTCTTGCAACATTATGACTTTGTTTTTGACCTGTATTTATATCCTCAACGTTAATAAATGACCGGACAGCGGCTGAATTCTCACCGATAATACATTTCACTTCTGGGAATATTTGGTCACAGGTTTGACCCGGTTTGATATGGATCATATTGGCATCCCCCAAGTAGATGTGCATCTAACATCTCATGGAAAATGCAGCCTGGGCCAATTTCAGGGTTCTGGAGAAGACTGCTCTTCCTGATAGAGTTCTCATAAATTACGACTTTTTTCTTGTAATATTACGACTTTATTTTCATAATATTACAACTTTATTCTCTTATTATTACGACTTTATTCTTGCAACATTATGACTTTGTTTTTGACCTGTATTTATATCCTCAACGTTAATAAATGACCGGACAGCGGCTGAATTCTCACCGATAATACTTTTCACTTCTGGGAATATTTGTTTCGATCTGGTTTGATCTGAGTCTTGTTGGCATCCCCCAAGTAAATGTGCGTCAAACATCTCATGGAAAATATAGCCTGGGCCAGTTTCAGGGTTCTCCAGTTTTGAAGTCTGCATGGGGGAGCAAACGCGCAGGACGGCCTGCCCCCCGGGGTCCCAGGACCATGCTTCCTCAGAGGGACCAACTGGACTATATCCAATACAGTGGTAGGGAAAAAAATCGATATTGAAATATATTGTTGCAATCTCTGTCGCAATAAATAATCGATAAACTGACGGCAAATATCAATATTTTATTACGAGACACATAATGGATTTACGCGGTTGTCACCGCACTATTGTTCATGCACTTCAATTTGTCCAGCTGTACAGTGTTTACATTTACAAGAGTAGGAGGTAGTGAGGTTCTATACAAAATGAAGTTGCTTACTGACTTTTCAGTATTAGAAACAAAGCAGTGCACTGTCCTGGTTTATATAAAGCATGTTATTAATGTTCATGCACTTTAATTTGTCCAGCTGTACAGTGTTTACATTTACAAGCCTAGGAGGCAGTGAGGCACTATACAAATGCACTTTCTTTGTACATTGTGATGATACTATTTCTGATATTGATAAGAGGAAGTACTGTGACATTGGTTTTGATTTTAACTCTTGTAATTGGTTTTGTGATTATTTGTCTCATAGACAACAATGTGTGATCTTGGGAAATGAGCGTTCAATGTTCCCTCCACTGTCAAAAGGGGTTCCTCAAGGGTCTATCCTGGGCCCTATTCTGTTTTCGATCTTTATAAACAATATTACATCGGCTTTGACGAGCAGTAGTGCTCATCTCTATGCAAATGATACAATTCTATACTGTTCTGCTGTTACTGCTCAGTCGACTATTGAAACCCTTCAAATAGCTTTTGACAGCCTACAAGATACACTTTTCGAATTAAAATTATTACTGAATCCAAACAAGACTAAATTTATGTTTTTTTCCAGAAATGATGTTGACATCGACATGCCACTGGGCATCAGGACCCAGGAGGGTCAAAATATTGAAAGGGTTCCGGATTATAAATATCTTGGTATTTGGCTGGATCAAAAACTCACTTTCAAGCATCATATCACCATACTTGTTACAAAGCTGCGTCAGAAAATTGTTTTTTTTATAAATACAGAGAAAATGTTCCTATGTCCTGCAGAAAGCGGGTTATTGAGGCAGTCTTCCTGTCAGTTCTGGATTATGGTGATGTTATTTATCAACACACATCTGCTTCCACCCTAAAATCACTTGATGCTGTTTATCACTCAGCTCTAAGATTCATCACTGGTGACAGTTATTCTACTCATCACTGCATCTTATACGAAAAACCTGTGTGGACTCCCCTTTCTGTCTGACGTGACAGGCATTGGTTTCTCTTTATTTATAAAGCCCTAATTGGAAGGCTTCCTCATTACCTTAGCTCCCTACTGAGGTGGCATAATGGCAGATACTCAACCCGCTCCTCAGATTTTCTCATGCTGGAAGTGTCATGTCCACGGACTGAATTTGGAAAAACTGCATTTAGCTACTGCGTGGCTCACAGTTGGGACATTTTGCAACATGCATTGAAGTTGGAAACGTTTGTGCAGCTTGGTCAATTCAAATCCTTGATTGCTGACCATTTTACTCATGTTTGTAATTGTTTTTCATTTTTCTCTTTTATTTTTATTGTATTATTCTTTTTATATGGTTGTTGTACATTTGGCATCATTGTAAATGAGGGCTTGCTCTCATTTACATACATAACTACAGACGTTTTCCTTTTTATGGGTATTTTTTCTTTTTCAGTCACATATATTATGATATATCGTTGATGAAATTTCTTAAAATATATCGAATATCGTAGATATCGTGTATCGTGATATTATTGTTATCTTGGTGCACATATCGCCACAGTATTGAATCGTGAGTTACCCGTATCGTCCTATTGTGGAAACACCTACTAACTTCCCTGTGTAGCATTTTTTCCCTCTGGGTGGATATCCGGACTGAACCGGAGTGTCTAAGTTACCAAGAATAAGACTTGAGATGATCCACTTTTCAGTAGATTTAATTAAGTAAACGGGTCAGAACATCCATCAGGTGTCTCGGTGCAGGAATGAGACAGAAGAAAGGATGCATGAGGATTTTAAAACTACGACGGAGTATTAAGGTCAAACTAAGACAAAAAAAAATTGGAAATTACGAGAATAAAGTCATAATAATATGAGAATAAAGTCGTAAAATTATGAGAATAAATTCATAATGTTGCGAGAATATAGTCGTAATATTATGAGAATAAAGTTATAATATTACGAGAATAAAGTCGTAATATTACGAGAATAAAGTGGTAATTTATGAGAAGTCTGTGTGGTTCCTTCTTCGAAATAGACACAGTCGTTTGCACAATCGTTTTAAAGTCCTTATACTGATAATAATTCGATGCTGATGTGCCAAAAGATTAGTCTGCACACTCTGTACTCGGGACAAGGCCACATGCTCATATCAGTAAGACGTGGACCAGCGGACCAGCGGACCAGCGGACAGACGGAGACCTGAGGGCGCTAGCTCAGGATCAGTGAGCGGTCAGCAGCTCTGGAGTCTGCTGCTGTCGCTGATCAGGTCTAAAGTTTTAAAGAGGACACACAACTCATCTCAGGAGATTTATTTGGAAAGTCACGGCAGCTCTGATTGGACGAGCCTCCCGGAACTGGATGAAAGATTTAGGTTTTACAACATGATACACATTTACATAAGATACATCAACTGGTTGGTTGTGGCATGTTACACAAAAGTATAGAGAATAATTATATAAAGGAACTCTAAATTAGCTGAATAAAAAGACAATAAATGATTATATTCCAAGTTGTTATTTGCTTAAAGCAGCACTATGTAACTTTTCCACCTTAATATAATATTTCCAGAGTCATTGTGATGGTACATCAACTTACAACAGGTTTAATGAACCTCTGTCATGGTCTGAGGGGTCTGTATCACCTTCACTGGAACTCTTCCACACTAAAAAACTACAAATTTTTACGCCTTTGACTGCTTTACGGCATACATCACTTCCCCCTCCTTCCCGATTCGTAGTCGAGACGAAAGCTGGGCGGGGCGTGGAGCGCAGAGCTCAGCAGAAGCTGGTGTCATGGCCGAAGCAGCGAAAAACCAGAAGAAAATAAAAGTTTTATCGGAGGAGGCAAAAAAAAGAAAGCGGGAGAGTAACAAGCTAAATGCCCGGACAAAAAAAAAACAAGAATAAACATTGGCCCGGCGTTCACTCGCTGGCGTGAGCTGAAAGACGAGGAGGGATGTCCGACAAGAGAGACAGAATTGTTATGATACAAATGTAAATGTAGAGTTCTATGTTCAATAAGAATCAAAATTAGAATGTTCTAGTATTTTTCCTGAGAACTGTAAAATTGTGCAGGGCTGATCTGCAAAATATAAGGAATGGCATTCAGTTATTCACAGGTTATAAAGTATTTTTTTATTTTGTCAGTAAGTATGTTTGACTACTAATTTATGACGAAGTCCCTCTAAAAAACGTTTGTAGTTTGGAGCGCATTATCTCGCTGAAACAGCACAGGGGGGCGGGGGTGACTTCACTAATAAAACCAAATTGAACTTAGTGATTTTCAACATCGTCATATTATATTGTTTAGCCAAAAATAGATACATTACCTCTTCGCTATCCATCCTGCAAACGACCGCTGAAAATAGAAAAGTAGTTTTGAAAGTCCGTCCCGTCTTATTTCATTCGCTGTCAAAACAAATGCAGCGACGGGGACAGGAGTTTTCCGGCAGTACGCGCTGGTGCTCATGGGAAATGTTGTTCTTTCTGGTAAAGCACTACCGCTTTTGTCCAAAGGAGCCGCCAAACTTAACAAAAGCTGAAACTTACATTGTGCTGCTTTAATATGTTTCAATTAGAAAACAATAACTTAGCATCAGATAGTAAACAACGGGATTCTAAGCTAGTAAACAACTGTGCTAACTACGCTACCGTTTCCCCTTGTTCAACTTTACAAATAGGTTTTGCATCGAGGGAACGGTTGTGTGCAGATTTCATAAGTGGTTAGCAGAGCTGAAGCCAGTCCAAGTTGGTGGTTTTCCTTTACAAAGCTTCTATTGTTGGAAAGCAATGAAACTGGGCCAGTGCTGGTGCTGGTTCACAACTGGTTCAACATGCGAACCAGCTGAGAACCGGTTTGTTTTTCCATAGCTTGGTAGCTAAGGGGAGCCATGTCAGTTACGTCTCTGCGTTTGAGTTGGTGTGAAAGTTGAAGCAACAAGAAGGTATTTGCTCTAATAGGACTTGGTCCACGTAGCTCCTCCGTGGATACATCTCTAAAAGACAGGTTGTCTCCTCCTCAGACCACTGCTGCTTTGCTGCATCCAGATTCATTCTTATTTGAAAATGTCCCTGATTGGGGGCACGATGGCGCAGCTGGTAGTGCAGCCGTCTCACAGCAAGAATGTCCTGGGTTCGATTCCCGCCAGGGATGCTGTGGGCGCTGAAGTGCGTGTTAAGTTCCCCCATGACTTCAGCCTGTCATTAGAGCTGGAGAAAATAAGAGAATAAAAGTTCTACGAGGTTTGGCAGCCATTCATTGATAACTTTAACCATAAAACATAGCCCGATGGCAAAACTAGAAACATTTTAACCCCAAATGGAAGGAAAGGATTTGACAGAACCCATGCGTGTGTGTATGTGTGTGTGTATGTGTTTATGTACGTGTATATATATGTTTCTATACTACATCATCTGTATCTCTAGGATGCAAGTTCTAATCACATTACTGCTGAACTTGTACATATACATGTAAAGGTGTGAGGTATTTGTTTCACTGTTATGTTTGTATTTAAAATGTGAAAAAACAATAAAAGAGATTTAACATTGACATTCGTATATTTATATATTTATATATTTTTTGTACATAAGGAGACATGCCCTGTTCATTTTATTCTATTTTATTTCTTGTTCTATTTGATATTTTCAACGTCTTGCTGTTCAGTTGTCCTGCAATTGCCCCTCGGGGATGAATAAAGTTTTCTGAATCTGAATCTGAATTAAAATTAAGAAGAAGAAAATGTCTCCGTCTCCCAGTCTTGCTATTGCTATTGGTCTTAATAACTCCCCCCTCCGCTTACGTAAGCGGTTCTTTCCTCTAGACCAGCAAAGAGTTGGTGCTACCTTGGAACCAGTTCTTCTGGTCCGGAGCCAGTTCTTTATCCATGGAAACAGAAAGCCCGGTTCCAAACTCAGCACTGGCCCAGAACCAACCCTGGAACCGGTTTGGTGGGAGAGGGGTATTGGTGAGCTCTACCAGATCTTCTAGAATCTACCGACCCTTCGGGACTGACCTCGCTGTGATTGAGTCATCCGTAAAGGGCCTGACTGGGACCTGCTGGATGTTGTTTATAGCAGGTGACAACAAAATCACTGAGATTCAATCTGATCAAATCTGTCCAAACATCCTCATTTCAAATGGTGCACTACATTTTCAGGCAATAAGAGAAAGTCAAGTCAAAACTGATATCGAAGGTTTTAATGCCGTGTGTACACCTTAGTCGGGCTGCAGTTGAACTGAACTGGAGTTCTTGAAATCGAAATCAGTCAGATAATCTGGTTCTAAATCAAGTTATTCTGGCGTGTTTATGCAAACCATGGTTAGCTGAGCTATTGACTGGCCTGGGACAGCCCCTTTCTGGGGTAGCACAGTAGCAGAAGAACAGGATGAGGATCATGAGTGGGTAAGCAGGGTCTCCTAGTAGGAAGAGGTTTGTTTACTAATTGTTCCAACTAACTGGAAGAACGCCAACGTAAAGGGGCCGTGTATCGCCACCTAGCATCGCCGAGTTGAACGCACCTCGCTCAATAATCCGATTCTCACTCCGCGCAGGTTTCTCTCAGAAACTCCAGTTAGGTCCTGAGCTCAATTGCTGCCAATAGAGGGAATGCGCATGACGTCCAGATGCGACTTCACAGTGGGTTAAGCCCACTGAGTGGCAGAAAGACTGAGTGGCAGCGTAAACTTTCAGTTTGATTAACTGGAAAACATCTAAAATGGGAAAGAGCTGTTGTGCAATCGACTGTACTCATAGATTTATCAAGAAATCAGAGTTATAGTTTTACAGACTGCCAAAAAATAAGCTTAAGAGACAAATGGATCACTGCAATTCGCAGAAACAACTGGATTCCAGGCATCGAAACGTGGATTTGCGGTTCCCATTTTGTATCAGGTAATGTTGGATTTTTGGGTAGCTAACGTTAAACGGTCAACTCATAAAGTTCGGTGTCCTCATCACTTTAATTTCCCCAACAAATCCTGCCTTGAAGTGGAACCAAGTGTCAAGACTTCTGTATACCTTCAAGCTTTGCTTCATGTATTTCCCTGGCGTAGAAATTAAGTACAAATAAATATCAGGAAACTCGATTTGTGGCCAAATATTAATGTCCATGGACCACTGGTTCTTTGGGTAACTGTACGGGTCACTGTCAAGTCCAACTGCCTTTAATTTAAGCCGATAATCGGCAGTTATCCCGTCTTCTCCACTAGTTGCAGCCATTTTTGCCACTCAATGCGAGAAAGGGGGCCTGGTCCAGTGGGGAAGTGACGTCAATGCATACCCTCTATAGCTTAATTTAGACCTGCACTGACTGTTGGGTTTCCTTTTGACCCTGTTTTATTTTGAAGGCCTATTTCCCTGTGTTTAGTTGTGTTTCGACCTGCCCTGAGTGTTTGCACCCGTGTCTTGTCAGCTCGTGGTGTTTGGTCCCTGCCTAGCAACTATTTTCCACCTACTCCTGGTGCCTCCTCTCCTACAGTTGAGTCCTGCCTCAACCTCCCAATCATCTGAGAGCTGAGACGATGACCAGAAGGACTGCTGGGCCGCGAGGACCCGAGGACCCTCAGGCCCCTCGGGCCACTGCTTGCGGGCTCAGACCTCAGTAAGACCAACCATCCAGATCAGGGTGCTGATTGGTCCGTTACTGGACCTGTTTTATTTGTGATTGTTATTATATCACATGTATTTGACCTTTCATTGTACATTAACTACCAACCCTGCATCCTAGTGTTCTTCCCATCTGGCAGGAAGTGCTTTTATTTCTTCAGTTCTTCAGTTCAGATATATACATAGAACCTTGGCGCCGCAGAGGTTGGCAGCCATGGTGAGCATTGCATTGCGGGGAGCATTGCGTGATTCAGTTTCACTATTGCATATGAAGATGTATTGTTTAGTTCCTTTTCTTATAATCCTGTCAAATCAGACCAATATTATATCATCAATTTGATTATAGTGCCTGCAAAATACTGCATCCATACGTGTAGATCCGCTCATCCAAAACCGTCATGCTTGATCTTTGTAAAGGTACTTAAACCTAAAAGCATTTTATGACAATAAAGTAAGTAGGACAGTTGTCAAAACCCCTGACCTGTGTCTGCTCTTCAACATTTACTGAAATACTTACACCGGTTCATCCTTCGACCCCCATCACTGGTACTCGTTCATGTTCTGCTCGTGTTGGTTTGTTTTGCAATCAACAAGCGTCAATAAAGATCTTGAAGAAAGAAGGTTAGGATGAATTGTTGTTTATGTTTCTTCTCGGGATAAAAAATGGATTTATGAGATTTTTTAATAATACCATTTGCTTTTAATTTATTCAAACTTAGTTATCCAACGGTAATACTGTATCTTTTTGAGCTTTTGTATTTCATTTTAATGCTTTTTCCTTATTTAAATTAGTGTAGCCGATCACGTTATTTTCAAAACATTGGTATCGGCCAAAAAAGTATCGGGACATACCTAGTTATAAATCTTTTTTAATATAGATAAATTATTATTAAATCATTTTATAATTGTATTTAATAACTGTATTCAACAATAGAGACAGTTGACGTGTGTTTATAAGATATTGCTTTTGGGCGGCGCCGGCGGCTGGAAGAGACGTTTGTGCTGGAAGGGAAAGAATCGTGGCTAACAGAGAGCTAACAACAGCTAGCCTATTGTTGTGCAACTCAGGTAGCTAAGCTGATCAGTTATCGAAGGCTATTAATGAATATTATTAATAATTATTAATAATTAATAAAGTTGACTATTTATCAAATTGTATTATCAAAATGATAATAATTCTCGTAGGGGCACCACCCCCGGGGCCTTAATCCGGAGGAAAATGATAACTAAACAGCAGAAAATCAGTCTCATATGATTTGAATTATCCTGCATAACAGTAAATCTTACTATCACTTACAGAATAACAGTTGAAGGAGTGATATCCGAACACTGGTTCTGCTTAAACAAATCAATTTGTGACCAAATCTTGCATGAAATAACAACAACCACTCATTAAAAATCAATCAGAATTTATTTACATACGGGTATCAAAGATGATAAACAAATACCCAATAAATCCCGATGGCAGAACTTAAGTATCATAAAACCATTAACTAACTAGAAAAACAACAATCAATAAAAATGAAATGACAGTTAAATGCATGGAATGAAAAGAAAAGAATCAAATGTAATAATAAAAATGATATCACAAACATCTACAGTTCAAACGTGGCTGCAGTGTTTAAAGAAGCCGGGGGCTCCTGTGGTATTTTAAAGATGGCGGAATCCTTTTTAAGCCACGTGCAGATCTAGACCGGATGTTACTCCCGGTGTCTTAAACGTGACTACGGCAGAAAACAGCGCTTTAAAACATGAATGACTAGCAGAAAGTAGTGACTACAAATTAATGACAACAGTCATGATAATGATGCTGATGTAATCTCAGCTCTGAACACAGATTTAGCTCTGTAACACTCCCAGTTAAACTCATACACCCAGGTCTCAAAACCTCACGCCTCCTCGGGTCTCCGGGTGCCGATCAGGGGTTCCTGCCGGGTCTTTTGGTCGGAGTCCGATCCCAGAGTTCTCCCGCCTCTCCCGCTCCTCCACCTGACTCTGGAATCACGAGAGGACGGGGGTACAGCGTGAAGCAGCCGGCGCTCCCCCCCCGGTCCGGAGGCTATCACGTCGTCTCGGGTGCGCGCGGGGCCGGTCCACTTCCTCAGAGTGCGGGTGCCCGTCGGGCTGAGCGCGTGGCCCCGGGACGGGGCGGCGGGATGCGTCTCGGTTCTGCGCAGGGCAGGCTGGCCACAGGTCCTTTCAGGTGAAGCTCGAGAGCAGAGAGAGAGATTAGGAAAAGAGGAACGGGTCTCACCCTGGATCGGGGCCGAGCTTCGAAGCGGCTTCCCCCCCCTTTCCAGCTCCCAGGAACCGGGGACACGTGAAGCAGGAGTCGGAGCTCCGGATGAAAAGTTGAGACCGAGTTAATGGGAGCGGCTCCTCGGACCGCGGCTTCAACGGGAAGCTTCAGCGGCCCGATCCGATGGGGGGCCTTACACCTCCCCCCAGCCGGGGGGAGAAAGGAAGATGGGACCTTGGCCCGGAACCAAAAGTACGTGCTGGCCCACCGGTTGATGAAGGAAAAAAAGAGGGAGATGAACGAGCAGTGCAGCGTTTTGATCCTACGCGCGCTGCGGTGACGTCATCGGTGCCTCGTTGCGATTGGATGCGCGCCGCTTGTAGGCGCCACCCCCCCCACGCAAGGCATGCTGGGGGTTGTAGTTAATGGCAAGGCGGCCATTTTTGGAGGCACATTACAGCCGATTTTCAGCTGAGCAGTTTCAAAGTTGAATATACACATTCACAAATTGTTCATATACATTTATAAGTTCAGAGTTCACATGGGCATATGGGCGACCCCAACACTATGCTCAGATAAACGAGAATGTCTGAAAGTTTTAAAAAGAAAGAAAAGCTGTCGGAGAAAAGTGACTGTAGTGTTATGTAAATGTCACTCGTTTATCATCTTTTTGTCCACTTTATTGCAGAGGTGTATAATCCAGAACTCTGCACTAAGGTTAAGCTAAAATGTTTTCTTATTTTTGTGAGTTTGACTGGATGTCATTCAACCTTTTTAACCTAGTAGGTAAACTACCGGTACCTCTTTTGAAGTGAAATTTATTCACTTTTGTTATTGCACTATTCTGCACTTTTTGTTTTAGTTTACAATTCGATATATTTATACATTTTGTGGCACCAGTGCTGATAAGCTTTGTTTTGATCCAATGATGCAGTCAGTGAAAATAAATATATGTCCATGTTGGAGAGAACGGACAATAAAAGAAACTTGGGACAATTTGAGTTTTAGTCCTCTTTTTCTTTTTTTTTTACTTAACGGTAATTTATTGCCAAAATGTATCTGATCGAGAAACAGTATCGGAATTTTATCAGGAGCCAGAAAAAGTGATCGGATCGGGAAAAATCGGGATTGGCAGATACTCAAACTCAAGTGATCGGGATCGGATCGGGAGCTAAAAAATACTGATCGGGACAACCCTAATTTAAATGAAATGTGCTTTAAAAAAAATCTACTTTAGCCTCGTATAAACCCCGAGGTGGGTAGAAATAAACATCTGTGAGCAAGGACAGAGGCTGGCGTTATTTATAAATATAAATACCAGCAGAAATAAACGTTAACGGTCTGGAACAAAACCAGTTTTAGTCTCTAGAGTTCACATCCATGACGACTGTTCATGTACCTGGTCACGTTAGATGATTTCATATGAATTTAAAACGCTGTGTCATGGATAATGAGGGGTGGGTTTGATTGACAGCTGGGTGTGTCTACGTGTCAGCTGTCATCACTTTGGCTCCGCCTCTCCTGCTGCTGTCAGACACGTCTTTTACTCTATTATGTAAATATGTTTAACGACTGGAGGGTTCGAAATGACCGTCTGTGATTGTCCACCTTCATCCTCCTACCTTTACCATATAAAGGTACCTGGAGCTGAAAATGGTTGAGTGTTATTTTCCTTATATTTCAGAAGTGTTTATGTTGCATTTTTTAAACCAGATTTGGATCTGAGTCCAGGCAGCGAATCTCAGAGGAGACAATCCAGACCTGAAAAAACCACCTCAGCTGCTTAATTCTGGTTTATTGTCAAAGTGAATCATCGGAGTTTAAGGTGGAAATCTTCACGTAAGTCTGTGCTCCGTGTTTTAAATTCAAAGATCATGGCATTACACGGCAGATGAGAGAAAGGAGAGATCAGCTCTGTCCTGCAGGTCTACTGAACCGGACGGATCTTCATGCTGATGGTCTTCAGGGAGTAGTTGTTGCCTTTCCAGCTGTACCACTCCACTCCGACATTGCCGATGGTGTCATCGGCCCCCCAGCGGTAAACCCCGTTAGGGTTTGCACGGTGACAGGAGTAGTACCAGAACCCCCCCAGGAAGGTTCTGGCACAGTTAGTCCCCACCAAGACGTCCTGGTCTTTGTCGAGTGTGGAGAACTTGTGTCCATTGTGATAACTCAGAGAGTCCCCTGCAGACACACGAAATAATGATAATACTATTACTACTACTACTACTGATAATAATAATAATAATAATAATAATACTAATACTACTACTACTACTACTACTACTACTAATAATAATAATAATGATAATGATACTACTACTACTACTAATAATAATAATAATGACAATAATAATACTAATAATACTATTAATGATACTACTTATAATATTACTACTACTACTACTACTACTACTACTACTACTAATAATAATAATAATAATACTACTATTAATGATACTACTTATAATACTACTACTACTACTACTACTAATAATAATAATAATAATAATAATACTAATACTACTACTACTATTAATTATAATGAAAATAATAACAATATTAATGATATAATAATAATCCCCTTAGACCTCGGACCGGTGTCTGCTCTGGTCCCAGCAGACTTCGGACCGGTGTCTGTTCTGGTCCCAGCAGACCTCGGACCGGTGTCTGTTCTGGTCCCAGCAGACCTCGGACCGGTGTCTGGAGCCACAGTTAGGGGTTTTCGGGGGGCAGGTAGGAGGCTACAGAGCAGTGTGGAAGACTACCACTCTGGGTCCCGGTCTCAACCCTGGACTGGCAGCTTTCTGGATGACTAATGATAAGAGAGCTGCTCCATCCAAAGCGGGTTACAGTCTGTCCTGATCGCGCGTCTGTAAGAGGGGGGTCATCTACAGAACTATCTTCTGATTGGCCAATAAGTCCAGGCATCCTCCAGCCTGCCGGCCTGAGCCGTCTGCCTTTGACTCGGCTGTTGGATTTCTGTGCGTTGAAGGTAATAATTCTCCAGCATGAGAAGTGCCGTGTGAGCGTGTGAACTTGTTGAAATGCATGAGTATTGAGAGGCCTGAATGGACCATCACCCTTTCTGGGTCCAGACATACGGCGGTTAATGGCGTCCTCGGCTCCGAGGCTGAGTAACCTGCTGACCTCATCATCTCCCCGGTTACTCATCTGTGACCCCCTGTTGCTGTTGGTACTAAAACACACTCCCCTGGGGGGCTGTAACCTGATGACCTGAACGTGATCAACAAACCCCTCCCATGACGCGCCGCCCCGCGTCAGTCCTGTTTACATTAGACCTGACCCGCGGTTAAGACCCTCCTCTGAGGGTCTTAACCGCGGATGTTTGTCATTGTAAAGGGGCTGTTGGGCCGCACCCAGTGATCATCTGGACTTATAAATGTATGAATATTTTGTGATTATGAGGACCTGTAAAACCAGACTTTGCCCCTTCTTCCTGAAGTCCTGCGACCCCCTGCTGCTAACTCCTGGTTATCTCGGCCTGGGTCGAGATAGTCCGTTTACGACCCCCACTGCATGGCCGGAGATCAAAACAAGGACCCAGCAGGGTTTCTGCCAGGGAAAACAGACTTCCTTGGGGTTTTATGACACCTAAGCAGGAGCCGGATGCAGCGGAGCCCCAAAACCAGACCTCAAAATGGTACTGCTTCTTTGAACCCCCCCTTTTCCGCTTTAATGTGCCTCATAAAATGGCGACTGTGCCATGAACTACAATTCCAGCATGCCTTGCGGGATGGGGCGGCGCCTGAGAGCGACGCGCACCCAATCCCGAGTGAGGCACCGATGACGTCACCGCAGCGCGCGTAGGATCAAAACCCCTGCCGCTGCTCCTTTTCTCTTCTCTTCTCAACAACATCTCGTCCTGGAACAGCTGGATCTTCTTGGCTCTGGGCCAAAGATCCCACCTCTCTCTCCCCCCGGGCTGGGGGGAGGCAGGAGGCCTGCTCGGACCGGGCCCTGCGGGGTCCGGTCGTTGAAGCGGCGGTCCCCCGGGGAGCCTCCGGCTTCCACTAACTCTGTCCTCTAAGTTCACAGATTCAAGCTTCCGACGCCCACGCGCTCCCGGCAACCAGATCGGGACACAGCTGCGACTCAGACTGAACCCCCCTCCCCGCTCTGAGCCCCTGTCTGCCAACCGGCGCAGGGATCGGGGACGGACGGCCGGCGTCTCGCCCGGCGTGAGCTCTCCCGGGGCCCGGACGGCCGCGCGTCGGCGACCGGCGCAGAGAGGGAAGCACGGCAAGGAGAGACCGGTCCCCCCGCCGCGCCTAGGAATGCGTGTGAGCCTCCGTTTGGTCCGGAACCACGGCCCGGCACGAGGCGGCCCCGCCGCTGTCTAATCCGTTTCAGGGGAAGGGACGGCCCAGTCACAGAACCCGCAGGCATCCGATCCGGATCCCCGAGGAAACGTGAGCCCGGGAACGGTAGATCAGTAGGACTAAGAACGGTTCAGAACTGTGTGAAGTCGGGATCTCTGTTTATCAGTAACTTAAGAACGTGTTACAGAGCTAAATCTGTGTTCAGAGTTGAGATTACATCATCATTGTTATCATTATCATGTTTGATTATTTGGTAGTCGTTGTTTTCTGCCGTAGGCACGTTTTAAATGCTGCGTTCGCCATCCGGTCCGATTGCACGTGGCCCAGAGGGCGCGTCCATCTTTAAAAGACCACAGAAGCCCCGTTTGAACTGTAGATGTTCTGTATCTTCGTTATTATTGCTTGATTTCTTTTTTTGTTTTCATTCCATGCATTTAACTTTCATGTCCTATTTTTCTATTGATGTTTTTCTTGTAAATTAATTGTTTTATGATACTTAAGCCATTTCTGCCATCAGGTTTATTTGGGGTGTTGCGTTTATCATCTTTTGACACCTGTATGTAAATAAATCCTGATTGATTTTTTTATGAGTGGTTGTTATTTCATGCAAGATTTGGTCACAAATTGATTTGTTTAAGCAGAGCCTAGTGTTCGGATATCACGCCTTCACTGTTATTCTGTAAGATATAGTAAGATTTGCTGTTCTGCAGGATAATTCAAATCATAATGAGACTGATTTTCTGCTGTGTAGTTATCAAATTTCCCCCGGAGTAAGGCATCGGGGGTGGTGCCCCGAGAATTATTATCATTTTGATAATTCAAATTGATAAATAGTCCACTTTATTAATTATTAATAATTCTTTAATAGAATTATCATTAGCCTTCGATAACTGGACAGCCAAGCTACCCGAGACGCACAACATAAATGGTGCCCCGTGTGAGGCTCTCCAAACGATATTTGTGACCAGGTTGTATGAAATAACAGAACATTAATTTTGATCGGGAAAGAAAATATTTTTATTTTTCTTCCCCCCTCATTATCTGAGTCCTACAGTTATTTTAAAACCCTCCCTGTTCTAATGGCAACCTCGCCTCACTAAGGGTTGGTTGCTTTGTTAAGTTCTTTAATTTTATTAATTTGAACTTTTATTTTTCATCACACGATTATTAATCTTGTGATTGATTTCCTCTGCAACCTTACTTCACTGAAGGTAATGGTTGGGGTTGCTTTAAGTTCTGTTAATTTTATTAACCTGAACTTTTTCTACCACTCAATTTTTGAGAATCTGTTTGAGTAATTTCCTTTTGCAACCAGGTTCCATGGAAACTAATGGTTGGCTCGCTGTAAGTTCCTGATTTTATTAATCTGAATTTTTATTGGTGGATCACTATTTTATTAATCTCTGATTAATTCCCTTTTGCAACCATACTTAACTGAAGGTAATGGTTGACTTCAAGTTCTTTAATCCTATTAATTGAACTTTTGTTGATTACCCCATGTGAGTTATTAATCTTCTCAGATTAATCTCTACCGTGTTTTATTAAGTTGAATCTTTAATTTAAAGTTATTTAAAGATTCCTCCCTTTTAATCCACTTTATTAATTCCTTTCAGTTGGTTCTTGCTTCTAAGGTTATAACCAATACCCCAGTCTGTCAGGGTTTGTTATCGGTTTAATTTCTTCTAATCTGGGTGATAACGTGAGCTGACTTCGTTAATAAGCGTAATCTCTTGCCAGAATCCCAAGCGAAGCGCTGGGGCCTGGATCGTGAGCTGAGGTGTGGTTATTAATGGCAGAGAGCTCATCGCAGTGGACGGAGAACCAGAAGAGGTGGACAGGCTGATGCAGATGGACCGACAGGCAAGTCTGTTCTTAGGCTGGACCCAAAAAAAAGTGGTGAGCCCGGTCATCTCATCCCCCTGAGCCCCCTGGTCAGACGACACCGTGAGTAAGCCAAAAATTAATTACCCGAAAGGAGCTGCGGCCCTTCCCAGTTTTCACTGTTACTGACGCTGAAGAAGCAGCTCAGCGTTTTCTTAAAGTAAACCAGAGAAGAACAACCAAGGCGCAGACGCCGTACCTCAGAGCGAGGGGGGTCCCACGTTTGACCTTTTTAGCAAAAGAACAGTGAAAAGCTGCATTACCTGGTATGCAGCGGCCCCCTCACAATTTTTCTGACCCAGAAGTGGAAGTCCGCTCCACACCTGAAAGGGGGGTAGGATACTTTGGGGCGTTAAAGAAAATTCACGCCTACACACAATTTCCAGGCTTCCACAGCCGACATAAGTTAATTTGTGTGTTTTTGTCGCCTAGCAATTAATCAAAGAGTGGTTAAATTTTTGGCTTTTGATTTTAGGTACAGTGTACATCCTGAAACCTAACTAACCCCTCCTTTTATCTTTCATCTACCGCACTTTAAGAGTGATATCACTGTGTTAGGTAAATGAATGATGTTATTGCTTCAAATATGTTTTTCTTTTCGTATTTTTGTGCATTGCTCGCCTAGTGGACTAACCAGGCCAGCTCACGCCCTCAGAGTTTGATGATCACATGGACTTGGGCCGTTTGTTTTAGCTCCGACGCGGACCCTGCAGTCCTTCATCAAATCTAAAAGGGGGGATTGTTGGCCGCACCCAGTGATCATCTGGACTTATAAATGTATGAATATTTTGTGATTATGAGGACCTGTAAAACCAGACTTTGCCCCTTCTTCCTGAAGTCCTGCGACCCCCTGCTGCTAACTCCTGGTTATCTCGGCCTGGGTCGAGATAGTCCGTTTACGACCCCCACTGCATGGCCGGAGATCAAAACAAGGACCCAGCAGGGTTTCTGCCAGGGAAAACAGACTTCCTTGGGGTTTTATGACACCTAAGCAGGAGCCGGATGCAGCGGAGCCCCAAAACCAGACCTCAAAATGGTACTGCTTCTTTGAACCCCCCCTTTTCCGCTTTAATGTGCCTCATAAAATGGCGACTGTGCCATGAACTACAATTCCAGCATGCCTTGCAGGATGGGGCGGCGCCTGAGAGCGACGCGCACCCAATCCCGAGTGAGGCACCGATGACGTCTCCGCAGCGCGCGTAGGATCAAAACCCCTGCCGCTGCTCCTTTTCTCTTCTCTTCTCAACAACATCTCGTCCTGGAACAGCTGGATCTTCTTGGCTCTGGGCCAAAGATCCCACCTCTCTCTCCCCCCGGGCTGGGGGGAGGCAGGAGGCCTGCTCGGACCGGGCCCTGCGGGGTCCGGTCGTTGAAGCGGCGGTCCCCCGGGGAGCCTCCGGCTTCCACTAACTCTGTCCTCTAAGTTCACAGATCCAAGCTTCCGACGCCCACGCGCTCCCGGCAACCAGATCGGGACACAGCTGCGACTCAGACTGAACCCCCCTCCCCGCTCTGAGCCCCTGTCTGCCAACCGGCGCAGGGATCGGGGACGGACGGCCGGCGTCTCGCCCGGCGTGAGCTCTCCCGGGGCCCGGACGGCCGCGCGTCGGCGACCGGCGCAGAGAGGGAAGCACGGCAAGGAGAGACCGGTCCCCCCGCCGCGCCTAGGAATGCGTGTGAGCCTCCGTTTGGTCCGGAACCACGGCCCGGCACGAGGCGGCCCCGCCGCTGTCTAATCCGTTTCAGGGGAAGGGACGGCCCAGTCACAGAACCCGCAGGCATCCGATCCGGATCCCCGAGGAAACGTGAGCCCGGGAACGGTAGATCAGTAGGACTAAGAACGGTTCAGAACTGTGTGAAGTCGGGATCTCTGTTTATCAGTAACTTAAGAACGTGTTACAGAGCTAAATCTGTGTTCAGAGTTGAGATTACATCATCATTGTTATCATTATCATGTTTGATTATTTGGTAGTCGTTGTTTTCTGCCGTAGGCACGTTTTAAATGCTGCGTTCGCCATCCGGTCCGATTGCACGTGGCCCAGAGGGCGCGTCCATCTTTAAAAGACCACAGAAGCCCCGTTTGAACTGTAGATGTTCTGTATCTTCGTTATTATTGCTTGATTTCTTTTTTTGTTTTCATTCCATGCATTTAACTTTCATGTCCTATTTTTCTATTGATGTTTTTCTTGTTAATTAATTGTTTTATGATACTTAAGCCATTTCTGCCATCAGGTTTATTTGGGGTGTTGCGTTTATCATCTTTTGACACCTGTATGTAAATAAATCCTGATTGATTTTTTTATGAGTGGTTGTTATTTCATGCAAGATTTGGTCACAAATTGATTTGTTTAAGCAGAGCCTAGTGTTCGGATATCACGCCTTCACTGTTATTCTGTAAGATATAGTAAGATTTGCTGTTCTGCAGGATAATTCAAATCATAATGAGACTGATTTTCTGCTGTGTAGTTATCAAATTTCCCCCGGAGTAAGGCATCGGGGGTGGTGCCCCGAGAATTATTATCATTTTGATCATTCAAATTGATATAAATAGTCCACTTTATTAATTATTAATAATTCTTTAATAGAATTATCATTAGCCTTCGATAACTGGACAGCCAAGCTACCCGAGACGCACAACAGGGCTCTTGTGTCAGGAGAGCTCGTAAAAACCTTCATGATCCAGGTGTGGACGCAGAGACCTCCTTGTAGACCAGTGACAGGGACTTTCAACATAGATGTTGGGTTGGAGGTGATTCCTAAAAGGCCATGGTTGTGCATGGAGATGGACATTTCTGATCTAACACCCACCTGCCCCTCCATCAGTGAAACCAGACACATGCAGTGTGTATCCAAAGGACTCTGGGCCGACGGAGAAGGAGGAGTAACGAGCAGATGCCTTGTTCCCTTCAAAGTCCTCCATCTCAACCAGCAGCTCGTACTTCTTCCGCAGACTGAGGTGGAAGAGATTCTCCAGACCTGAAAATACCACAGGAACAGGCAGGACGCCACCGTCAGACGTTCTAGATCCATGTTCAGGATCCATGTGAGCTTCGTTGGTTTGGGTTCAGGTCTCACCAAGCCAGTACTCTCCACCAGCGGTCCCGAAGCCCATCTTGTACTGGTCCCAGCCTTGGTAGAAGTTCACCAAGCCATCCATCCTCCTCTGGAACACCTGGAGGAACAAGAAGGTGCTTAACCAGCTGGACGGTGGAGACCTGAACAGAGCTGAACCTGACAGGTGTGACACTCACCGTCCATCCTCCTCCGAGCGAGTCCATGTCGCAGTACACCTGTACACAATCACATGTTTAACAATCTACCTGGGGTTGAGCACTTCTGCCTCTTAGTCCCCCCTGCTTTTTTATGTCGCCATCGAGCCCCTTGCAATCATGCTAAGAAATACAGCCAGCCTAGTTGGGATATGTAGGGAGGGCCAGTTACATAAGCTTTCGCTGTACGCAGACGATCTCCTCCTTTTTCTGTCAAATCCAAATTCCTCCATACCAGTCGCCCTTAATATGATTTCAGACTTTGGGAGGGTTTCGGGATACAAGATCAACCTGACAAAGAGCCTTCTTTTTCCCATAAATTTTCCCAAACTGTTTTGGTTTCCATAGGTAGATTCCACATCCATGCCAGAGGAATCTTTAGGAATCAGTTCAGATAGTGAGCACTGTATTCTTTTCTTGGCTGGGAATGGTCTGGAAAGGTTTAGGGGCTTCAGAACCCTCCAGGTTGACTAACTGGACCACTAAACCACTAAAACCTCTTTAGCTCTTTTATTATCTTTAAAACTTTAATCCATTTTAGTGACTTTTTACTTTATGTTATTTATTATTCATCTTAAGTTTTGTATAGATTTCTCTAAAATGTTACACTTTTAGGCATTTCTTACTTTCTTTTAATCTTTTAGTTTTTAGCTCCAGTGTTTCCTCAGGGGGGTCGTTCACACTGGGAGGTGTGCCTGCTCCGCCCATGGGGGTGTCGTCATGGGGATCCCTCAGGCCTGGGTAGCTGGCCTGAGCACCTTCTGTGTGGGGTCTGTCCTGGTCTGTCCGGGTTGGGGGGGTCTCTGTGGCGATGCTCCTTGTGGTCATGGTCGGTGGAGCCTCTCGGTGTGGACGGCCACCCATAGGTAGTGTTTTCCTCACCTGGATCGTTAATGCTAAGCCATGTCACCAGTCCACTTACTGTGTGTGTGTGTGTGTGTGTGTGTGTGTGTGTGTGTGGGCGTGTGAGTGTGTGCACATGTATATGAGTGTGAGTGAGTGTGTGTGTACGCGTGGGGGGTGGGGTCGTATGGAATGTTTTAAATTGTGTTTTTTATTGTTATTTTATTCTGCATGTAAAGCACCATGTGTTGCATTTATATTGTATGATTTGGTGCTATACAAATAAATAAAGTTTAAGTTTAAGTTTAAAGGCTGTTTTCCATCAAACCGGTTCCAGGGCTGGTTCCCAACTCGTTCAACTCGTTCAACTTGCGAACCAGCTGAGAACCGGTTTGTTTTTCCACAGCTCGGTTGCTAACGGGAGCCAAATCATTACGTGGCTGCAAACGTCAGTTACGTCGCTGCGTTTGCGTGAAAGTTGCAGCAACAACAAGGTATTTGCTCTAATAGGACTTGGTTCACGTAGCACCTCCGTGGACCACATCTCTAATGGCGCTTTTCCACTAGTACCTACTCAGCGCGCCCTGGCTCGGGACGGCTCGTCACACCTCGTCCCGCCTCTACCCGCTTTGTCCTCGTTGGTTTTTCCACCCCTAGGTGAGAAGTGGGCGGGTTGGGGTGAAGCTGCGACGTACTCGATTGCGCAACCCCTGATGAGTAATCAGCTGGAGCCGCGAGCGGCTGAGAGTAAAACTTTTTTAATTCTCTCGTCAGCCACCAGGTTTATGAACATCTGCACCTCAGAGTTGGATCACCAAACAGACGTTTGCGCTGTATAATAAAATCACCCCGAGCCGCGGGCTGCTCTCGTGCTGATTCCCGCTTCCTGATTCGAACGTCTGACGGACCCGCCCCCCGACCAATCAGTGCCGTGGAGGGTGATGACGTCAGGTCCAGCGCCGACTCAGCACGCTTAGAACCTCGGCAGCCTCGGTACAGAAAAAGTATCTGCTTGGCACGGCTCCACCCGCCTCGGCCCGTAGTGGAAAAGCGCAAGACGGGGGCGTGGCGAGTAGAAGCGCGCTGAGTAGGTACTAGTGGAAAAGGGCCATAAAAGACTGCTGCTTTGCTGCATCCCCATTAATTCTTATTTGAAAATGTCTCCGTCTCGCAGTCTTGCTATAACCGTGGGTCTTAATAACCCCGCCTCCTCCGCTTCCGTAAGCGGTTCTTTTCTCGAGCTCAGCAAAGAGTTAGTGCTACCTTGGAACAGGTTCTTTTGGCCCAGAGCCAGTTCTTTGTCAGTGGAAACAGAAAGCCCGGTTCCAAACTCAGCACTGGCCCAGAACCAGAACCAGCCCTGGAACCGGTTTGGTGGAAAAGGGATATGCTACAGCTGCTGGTGGGCCCAGTTGAACCGCAGGCCGCTTTGACCAGCCTAGACCTGCTAGCATAAGACCGAACAGCAGCAGAACTCAGAATGTTCGGATGTTGAAATTATATTAATTAGGATCACAAGGTAGCCTATGTTAATCCAGCCCAAATAGCTAGCTTGTGGTAACCGCAGTGTTAGCACAAGCTGAGCAGTACGAAGATACCAGGCTTCAAAAGGAGAGGGACCTGTGGGACCACTTGTGAACCCCCCAGATAATAATGTAAAAGGTGCTCAGGGGTGGGACTTCTGGTTGACCTCGTTCAAAATAGCTGACAAGCTCCCGATCAACAGTCGATAAAAACGACTAGTAGAATGGAAGGGGAGAGGAAATCAAGAAGACACAAGAATTTGAGAAACCAGGGAAATCCGTCTGAACCGAGAGGTTCACAGAAACAACAAAGGCGCTAGCAACACAAACCATGAAAATTGAGGGAGACGAACAGAAAATTGGAGAGATAGAAAGTTACATAGAACGATGCTCTTCTCCACTCGCCGCAGCAGCAAAAAATATTGCAAGAAAGGTTGACAGACCAAGAGGGAAGAAACCGACGGAACAATATTCGTATCTTTGGCCTGACCGGGGGAGCAGAAGGCAGCTCCGCCACACAATTCATAGAGCGCCTTCTGAAAAAAGAGCTCACTTTGCCGCTAGACATGGACTTAAGCCTGAATCATTATGGTTCCTGAATTATGGTTATGCGTCAAATCAACGCAGAGCACACGCCGTCATCGTGACGCCGTCGTGAACCCTTCGGACTTCTCCATCACTCCATTTCGCCGCGGTGCAGTACCCCCCGTGACCGCAAATTCGCGATTTTTTCCTGAAAGGTTTATCCGACTTTTTCCGGTCACAGTGAATCAAAGAGATAAGGACAACTATTGTGCAAAAAACCAAAACAAAGAAAATCACACATACCCAAAGAAAAGAGCGCTGAAAGTTCACGACTGCTTCAAACCGGAAACCGGAAATGCGTTGCTACCAAGTGAACCAATCACAGACCTCTCGGTCTGCGTTTGGTCTGCGTCCCCTCGACGCGTAGTTCCAATTTTCGGGAGGTGCGCGTCAGTGACGGCGTCAGTCGACGCGTCGACGCGTACCACACGCCGTAGGCACGGCATCGTTTTGACGCAGAACCATAATTCAAGCTTTACAGATACAGCGGGCACACAAAGGCTTAATGCCGAGACCGGACGCCAACAAACCCCCAAGATCTGTCATTGTAAACTTTCTCCAGTAGCCTACACGGTGATGGGGACGGTACTGAAGGAGGCCTGGAAGAAAAAAATCCAGTATCAAAACCGGGTGTTCTTTTTCGATCATGATTATGCCACTGAAGTAATTCGCAAAAGAAAGGAATATATTGGCATCAAAAAAGTCTTAATAGAGAAAGGAATACGCTTCCAGACACCACTGACAAAAATCAGGATTCATTGGGAAACCGGACATATGAGAGCGCACGGGAGGCGGTGGAGGAGCTGACCAGGCGGGGACTCGTGGCGGAGATACCCGGGAAGGACGCAGCCAGGATGGAGGAGCGGCTCCAGCGAGCGCTGCCGTGGCAACGGGTCAGAAACACAGGGGATGCTGCTGTGCAAGTTAAACGGAGATTACAGGAATTTCAAAGAAAATAACGGACAAACTGGGCATGTGAGTGCACTCAACTAACTAAACCAAAGACAAGATGATGAATAAATAAGACTCTGTTACAATTGATCAGTAGATACACATACTTTTTACTAGGAGGTTAATGCATAAGACAATAAGACCAAACCTACCTAGTGAGGGACCCTCATGTTATGAGATATTCCCCTCAACCCACGAAGATGACGTGGGAGGCGCGCACACGGGCACGCGCCTACTTTTGGAAGTTGAACTGTTCTCTGTTTTGGTTTTGTTTCGTATCAAGTTGCCCAATGTTCCTACAGGGCTGTAAAGTTGTCATGGTTACAAGATGGTTTCAGGAAAATGAATGAAAGCTAAAGAAATTTGGTTATAGAAACACTTTTTACAGTACATGTAGACAGAGTCGCAAAAGCGGGTTGGCAATATTGATCCAAAACTCAGTAAATTTTTAAATGCTTGAAAGAAACTGGGGATAAAGAAGGATTATATATTATAGTCAAAGGAAAATTAGAGAATGAGATGGTCACATTAATCAATGTCTATGCCCCACCAGAAAGCGACAAACTTTTCTTTAAAACTCTATTCACAGCTATAGCATCTGAGTCAGAGGGCATGGTGATGTGTGCAGGGGACTTTAATGTAATTCTAGACCATAAGATAGATACAACAAGCACACAAAGAAATAAAACTCACCTAACTAAATTCACTAACACGTTATTGAAGGAACAGGAGATGTTAGACATATATGGAGAGAACTTAATCCAACAGAAAAAGAATACACACATTACTCTAGCACACACAATACCCATTCTAGAATTGACTATATATTTATGAACAGCTAGGACCTACATAAGGTGAAAGAATGCAAAATTGGAGTGGCCGATATCTCCGACCACAATGCAGTCCACTTAACTGTACAGCTAAATAACAGGCGTAAGAACACAACCTGGAGACTGAATGTAGGCATAATGAATAATAAAGTAATAACTGAGCAAATTAAAATGGAAATAAAGAGATATATTGAAGAAAACGATACAGAAGAAACTAGCCCAATGATTCTATGGGACACCTTACAGGCCGTTATACAGGGGAAATGAATAGCCATAACCTCACAACAGAAGAAACTCAAACAGGCTGCTTTTCTTAATATAACAGAAGAATTAAAAAACTTGGAATTAAAATACCAAAATACTCCAAATACCCAAATCATAGAAAGCAACTAGACTATTGGCAAGGCGAATTAGGAAACAACAGGTTTTAAACACAATACATAAGATTAGAGATGTTCATTCAAACCAAATAAAACATAATGATACAGAAATAGAAAATATATTTAAAGACTATTACAAAAACCTATACACACGCAACCATCTTCATCCACTGAAGATGCAAAAAGACAGTTCCTTAATTCCCTTGATCTACCATCTATTGGAGTCCAATAAAACAGTAACCTCACAGCCCCAATAACTCCTATGGAAGTATCCAAAGCCATATCCAAACTTAAGGCCAATAAGACTCTTGGAAGTGATGGCTTCTCATCTGAGTGGTACAGAACCTTTAAAGATGAATTAACACCTCTCCTTATATCTTCCTTCAACCACACTCCTAAAGAAGGCCACCTACCACCCTCTTGGAAAGAAGCTATAATCTCTGTAATTCCCAAAGAGGGAAAGGACACAGAATATTGCTGTAATTTCAGACCCATATCAATTCTTAATGTGGACTACAAAATATATACATCTGTCATAGCTAAAAGATATGAAAAATGTATTAGTGACCTAATTGATGAAGACCAAACCGGCTTTATTGTAGGACGCCAAACACAGGATAGCATTAGAAGAACTATACAGGTAATTAATACAATACAAACGCATTAAAACAGTGCTAGAAGATGTATCTCTTGCCCGGCTGTCCTGAAATTCTACCCTGGCCAAGACTCACCTCCCACACAACTCGGAGAACCCCGACCTGTTGAGTACATACCACTCCCAACAACATGGCATATCTCTAATGAGTGCTCACCACCTATTGGCACAAGGGACAATTTAACATCTCGTCCTGTGTTTTTTTATTCTGATTTTCTGGACACGTCCAGTGACTGCTGTGAAAGGACAGCTGACAACATGGGAAAGACCGTGTGGCAGCTTGGAGAGACAACTGACGGGAGGGAACAGACCCCACTGGGGCTGCCATGGGCTAGCTACCCATGGCAGCAGTCCCCAACGCTGATTCAGTTAGTTGGAGACACCCGCTAAATGCTACAGAAAGTCTACAAAGGAACATACCCCTAGAGCCTGCGAGAGCGGGGGCGCAAGATGGCTCACCGACTGATCACACGGTTGCAGACCCAGGAACGGAAACGACTACCGACAAGGAGAGCACAGCACGCGAGATATCCACGACAGCAGCAAAACGCAAGGTTCAGGTGTGCATCTGTGGTTGGAAGAAAGAAACATCAGCGATGGGCTTGAGGATCCACCAAGGGAGGAAAAGGTGTTTGAGAGAGCAGAGACAAGGGCCTCGCATTGACAAGTACTTTTTACGAAGCAACAAGTCAAATCAGTCGAGTGAAGCACAGCAACAGGACTCAAACCAAAGTTTGCAGAGCATCAGCACCCCTGTCACTGAAGAGGGTGAAACAAACACAGAAACGCCGGTGGAGGAACCCACACAACCACAGAGACCTCCAATGGAGAGAAAGATCAAAGGGCCCAAACCTTGTGTGAAGTGGCCCAAAGCTGTCGACAAAAAACAGTGGGAAACAATCAACAGTGACCTGACACAAATCTTGGAGCAACAAACGGGCACAGCAGAGGGAAAGCTTGAAAGGATGGGTGACATAATCTACAACTATGGAGAAGAACGTTTTGGAGTGAGCAAAGGAAGAAGTGGAAAGAAACTACCAACACCAGCCATGGTATAACGCAAGCCTCAAGGACAAAGAGCAGAGCAGTCTCAGAGGCGGCTGAAAGAAGCAGCCAGTGGATTCGGCTCAAGCGGAAGGACTCATGCTGGGCCCCAACATCAGATTAACAGGATGGATTTCGGAGGCGGCTGAGCATGGGACACAAGCTGAGGACTGATCATCCTGCAGCGGGCCACCCTTGTGGAGGGTGTATAGTGTTGGAAGGCCGAAACACCCAATGATGCAAGGGCATACACTACTGAAGATGTATCTCTTGCCCGGCTGTCCTGAAATTCTACCCTGGCCAAGACTCACCTCCCACACAACTCGGAGAACCCCGACCTGTTGAGTACATACCACTCCCAACAACATGGCATATCTCTAATGAGTGCTCACCACCTATTGGCACAAGGGACAATTTAACATCTCGTCCTGTGTTTTTTGATTCTGATAAGTATCGATGCCGAAAAGACTTTCAACAGTGTAAAATGGAACTTCCTGTACTTAGTACTAGAATGACTCAGATTTAACAAAGATTCAATTAACTGTATTAAAACTATTTACCAAAGTCCTACAGTCAGAATAAAAATAAACGGTAGCCTGACTGTTGGAACTATTAATAAGTTATCATGCTTGCTATTAACAGGACGTATGATGTTTTGCTTACGCCTGTGACGCACTGATAAAACAATGCTGTGTTTAAGTATTATAAGTGCTGCACAAGAAGTTTCCGGATATCAGCATAAAGCAGATATCTGCGGAGAAGAGGAAACTTCTTGTTGCTAAACAAATGGGAACAAGCCTGACTCAATACCTGAATCCGCTGACTGCGACCACTCCTTTTTCCCCTCCCTTTAAGGGCGCAGTCAGCTCTGTAAACTAGGGTACACCCAGAGTAAATAAAAGCAAGGAAGCAGCAGAGAATGAAAGAATAGAGCTAAAGAGAGGTACCCATCAAGGATGCTGCTTGTCCCCGCTCCTCTTTGCTCTTCTATACATTGAGCCTTTAGCACAGGATATTCAACAGAGTGAAGAAATTAAGGGAATTAACATCAAAGGACAGGAACATGTAATAAGTCTATTTGTGGATGACATTTTGATATATTTGTATGGCCCCAATACAAGCTTTATCCAGTTGACTGTCATTCAGGGTATAAAATAAATGTAAATAAAACGCAGATTTTGACATTTAACTATACTCCTTCACAAGAGATTAAGAGAGATTAAGAGATTAAGAAAATTTATCAACTGAAATGGCAATCAAAAACTATGAAATACCTTGGTGTCACTTTTACCAAACAACTAACTCAATTCTACAAAACAAATTCTGATCAGATCCATCTCCAGGTTAACAGAGATATAGAAAGATGGTCAGCCTTGCCATTAGATCTTAGCTCAAGAATTGAAATTATACCGTAACAATGAACATCTTACCAAGGCTACTATATTTTTTCCAGTCTCTCCCTGTCAAAATTCTACCAGAAAAATCCAAACTTTGGGATAAGATGATCTCTAGATTTATATGGAACGGCAAAAGGCCACGAATAAAATACACCACATTACAACTGACAAAGGACAAAGGTGGTTTGGCGCTCCCAATTTTAAAAGACTATTACCACACAGCAACACTCAGACCAATAGTCAAATGGCGTGACAAAGACTATAGTGCGAAGTGGAAATATATTGAGATGACTGTGACAGATATTCCAATCCAATCCCTAATTGGCAATGTGAAACTAACTAATTCGCTACAAGAATCAATAGGTCCAATAACATCTCACACTTTGAATATTTGGTCTGACTTTATCAAAAAATATAAATTAGAAGAAGAAGTAAATCTGCTAAACTGGTTTGCCTATGATGGCAGATTTAAACCGAGTTTAAGTGATCACAATTTTAGAAATTGGGGGAATAAAGGGATCACTGCGATGTGTACATTAATCAACAATGGAAATATAATGAGTCAGCTGAAATCAGGATATGGACTAGAAAACAGGGATACCTTCAGCTGAGGGATTATTTAACAAAGACTATACAAAAGGTGAAGACCTTGAATGGAGTGCTTGATGTGATGATCCGGACATACAGGTTGAAGGAAATCTCGGCACTATACAGAGGCCTAAGAGACTCGGAAGCTTCCTCCACTTATAGATCAAGGAGAAATGGGAGAAGGAACTGAATATTGTCATTACACCTGAGGAATGGCACAACATGTGTGAAACACAACAGACAACTACAAATTCAAGGGCGTGGAGAGAGTTTGCATGGAAAAACTTAACACGGTATTTCATTACACCTAAAGTGAAGACTAAACAGACTGGATCACAGCAACCATGCTGGCGGTTATGTGGAAATAGAGAAGCACATCATACGCACATCTTTTGGGACTGCTATAAACTTTATCTTTTTTGGGAAAATGTACACACCACAGTTAAATATATCTTGGGATACGCAATACCTAAGGAATGTAAAGTCATTCAATTCAATTTTATTTATATAGCGTCTAATACAACAGAGTTGTCTCTAGACGCTTTACAGAGACCCATACCCAGAACATGACCCCCGAGCAGTTATTACATAAACAATGGCAGGTAAAAACTCCCCTAGTGGGAGAAAAACCTTAAGCCAAACAGTGGCAAGGAAAAACTCCCCTTTAGGAGGGAAGAAACCTTGAGCAGGACCAGGCTCATAAGGGGGGACCCTCCTGCCGAGGGCCAGACTGGTGGGTCAGGGACGGCAACAGCACAGCAGGCAGGTGGAAGCAGCAACGGGATGACCAGGGGTGGGGACCGCAGGCCAGCACGCAGCTCCCGAAGCTCCGGCCCAATCAGCAAGTCCCAGGTTGGGGTGCAGGGTCAGGGAAAGACTTGTGCTCCGTAATGCAAGCTACAAGCCACCCACGACCACCTGCAGGACAAAAGAGAGAAAAGGGAGGAGAAGGGGGGGCCAGCAACGGGATGACCAGGGGTGGGGACCGCAGGCCAGCACGCAGCTCCCGAAGCTCCGGCCCAATCAGCAAGTCCCAGGTTGGGGTGCAGGGTCGGGGAAAGACTTGTGCTCCGTAATGCAAGCTACAAGCCACCCACAACCACCTGCAGGACAAAAGAGAGAAAAGGGAGGAGAAGGGGGGGCCAGCAACGGGATGACCAGGGGTGGGGACCGCAGGCCAGCATGCAGCTCCCGAAGCTCCGGCCCAATCAGCAAGTCCCAGTTTGGGGTGCAGGGTCAGGGAAAGACTTGTGCTCCGTAATGCAAGCTACAAGCCACCCACGACCACCTGCAGGTTCCGGTGTCCGGCAAAGGATGCTGCAACATGGACAAAAGAGAGAAAAGGGAGGAGAAGGGGGGGCCAGCACAAGAAACTACAGGAGCGACTCTGACACACTAAAGTTTACACTACCTAGAGATTTACCAACACCAGCTAGAGGTTTACTAAACACTAACTATAGGCTTTACTAAACAGAAATGTTTTAAGTTTAGTTTTAAAGGTGGAGGTGGTGTCAGCCTCCTTAACCCAGATTGGAAGTTGGTTCCATAGTAGTGGTGCCTGATAGCAGAACGCCCGCCCTCCAAATCTACATTTAGATACTCTAGGAACTACGAGTAAACCTGCACTCTGAGAACGGAGAGCTCTGACAGGAACATAAGGCACTATCAGGTCTTGCAAATAATGCGGAGCTAAGCCGTTTTGGGCTTTATACGCAAGTAATAGAATTTTAAACTGGATTCTGAATTTTACGGGTAACCAATGGAGCGACGCTAACACTGGAGAGACGTGGTCTCTCCTGCTAATTCCTGTCAGTACTCGTGCTGCTGCATTTTGAATCAGCTGGAGCCTATTCAGCAAATTACTTGGACATCCTGCTAACAACACATTACAGTAATCTAGTCTAGAAGATACAAACGCATGAACTAGTTTTTCTGCATCAGTCTGCGAGAGGATTTTCCTAATCTTTGCAATATTACGGAGATGGAAAAAGGCTATTTTACAAACCTGATGGACATATGGTTTAAACGACAAATCCTGATCGAAAATAACACCAAGGTTTCTCACAGTTGCACTGGAAGCCATCGCAACACCATCTAATCCCTTCCTAAGATGCTCTGGACCAAGAATGATAACCTCTGTTTTATCTGAATTTAGAAGCAGGAAATTTCTGGACATCCAGTCCTTGATGTCCCTAAGACATGCCTGAAGTTTAACTAACGGTTCTGTTTCATCCGGCTTCATAGACAAGTAGAGCTGCGTATCATCAGCATAACAATGAAAGTGTATGCCGTGATTCTGGATTATACTTCCCAACGGCTGCATGTATAAACTGAACAAGATTGGCCCTAGCACTGAACCCTGCGGAACACCATAACAGACCCTTGACTGTTCTGAAGAAACCTCATGTACATGAACAAACTGGAACCTGTCAGATAGGTATGATTTAAACCAACATAGAGCTGTCCCTTTAATCCCAACAACATGCTCTAACCTGTGCAGTAAAATGCCATGATCTATAGTGTCAAAAGCAGCACTGAGGTCCAGTAGAACCAGTATGGACACTAATCCCTTATCTGAGGCCATAAGGAGGTCATTCGTGACTCGAACCAGTGCTGTCTCTGTGCTATGATGCATTCTGAACCCTGACTGAAAGACTTCAAACAGATCATTTCTATACAAATAGTCACATAACTGGCTTGAAACTGCCTGTCATGTACCTAGGAAGTATAAATGATTGTGTCTTAGACAGAGATAGATATCTAGCTAAAATATTATTGATCACAAGCAAGAATAATAATGGATTTAACTTGTAAGGCACTTTCCATTCAATGAATCTCAAAGTGCTACACTTAGATCATTATTCATTCATACACATTCTCACTGGTGGTGGTAAGCTACAATTTGTAGCCACAGCTGCCCTGGGGCAGACTGACAGAAGCGTGGCTGCCATTCCGTGCCAAACGGCCCCTCCGACCACCACCAACATTCATACACATTCACACGGGGCAAGCTGGGTAAGGTGTCTTGCCCAAGGACACTACGACAGCAACTGGGATAGAGCGGGATTCGAACCTCTGACCTTCTGATCATTGGACGACCCGCTCTACCACCTGAGCTACTGCCGCCCCAAGAAGGCAATAAAAAGAAACTGGTGCAAGACTGAATCCCCTAATATAAACCACTGGCTAGAAATTATAAGAGAGATCTATATTATGGAAAGAATGACCTATCAACTTAGACTGAAGGGGGATGTTTTTGTGGAAAAATGGGAAAAATTGATAATTTATGACACGATGAAAGATACCTATGGAATCACTGATATAAAAATTCAAGATACTGAATCTATATACACTGCTCTGATTATGGATGCCTGACTGCATTGTTCTTTGAATTTTTGTTGCGTTTTGCATTACGTGTATTGTATAACACAAAACTACAATAAAAATTAAAGTATATAAAAAAAAGGTGCTCATGGGTGGTGTGGAAGGACCTGGACAGCAGACGTTGCCCCGATGGGGTAGATGGTGTACACTCCACTGAGTTTGGTGCCATCACTGATGTAGATGTCGCTGCAGTCCAGCAGAAGGATGAGCTTATAGCAACTGGTCACCATGGGAACCAGGAGAAGGAGGAGGGCCGACAGCAGCTGCAGAACAGGAGCAGATTTGATATTGTTTCAGGGCGAATGTGAACATTTCTGACGGTGTAGCATCAGAAATTAAATTCAGTTTCATTTATACAGTATCTACTACAACACAAGTTGTCTCCAGGATGTTTCCAGAGACCAAAACATGACCCCTCGACCAATTATTTCATAAGCAACTGCAGGTAAAAACTCCCCTTTAGGAGGGAAGAAACCTGCAGGTCAGGATGTCAGCAGGCATCTAGCAGACATCCACACAGACAGGTGGAAGCAGCAGTGGGATTATCAGAGGGGGGTCTGCAGGTCAGCATGCAGCTCCTGAAGCTCTGACCTGCAGACGTGCACAGCAGAGAAAAGAAGGGGGGGGGGGGCAGTCCAGCACAACAAACTACAAGAATAATGGAGAACAATGATGGTGATGAGATACTTCTAATAAACAACTGAGAAACGAAGAGCTGGGGTTGCAACAACCTTTTCCAGGATTTTAGATACCCATAAGAAGTTGGTCTATAATTTGCTCGAATGTCTGGGTCAAGAGACGGGTTTTTGAGTAAAAGTTTAATTACTATGACTTCGGGGTTGGGGGGGTTGGGGGGTTCCCTCTCTCCGGGCCCGTCTCCGGTCCCCCCCGCTGCCTCCGTGGCGGTGCGCCCCTCTGGTCTTGGAGGGCCACTTTCGTGGGGGCGGGTGCACCTGCCCGCGTCGGCGGCCGGGGTGGCTCTGTCTCTCCGGGCAGGCTGGCCCCCTGCCGGGTGGGGGTCGTTGTCCTGGAGGGTGAGGGCCTCCTGGCCACGTGTCCGGCCCGGGCCGGGTGGCCGGGTGGCCGGGGATTGCCTGGGTCGCGGTCCGCCGCCGCGGGATCTCTGGCTGCTTCTTCCCGCGCCGTGGGGGCCCCGCCCGCGGGCCCACTTGGCCGCTGCCGGGGGCAGGGGGGGGGGGGCTCGCAGGCGGTGGGTTGCCTCCCTCCTACTTCTCCCCTCTGTGGGGTTGCTGGTGGCCTGGGTTCCGGGTTCTTCCTTGTCGGCCCCCGTCCTCGCGGGTGGCGGGGTTGCTCCCCCCCCTCCCCCACTATAGATACACTTCAGGTGGAGCTTTGTTTGGTTTATCACACACACACACACACACACACACACACACACACACACACACACACACACACACACACACACATACACATAGCTACAAAGACATGTACACACGCATGCACACACACACACACACACACACACACACACACACACACACACACACACACACACACACACACACATAGCCACTCAGTCACATACATATACACACACATACACAGCCACACAAGCATATACATACACACATACACATAGCCACAAAGACATGTACACACGCACACACACACACACACACACACACACACACACACACACACACACACACACACACACACACACACACACACACACACACACACACACACACACACACACACACACAGAGACACACACACACACACGCATGATCATATACTTACACGCATACACACACATAGACATACAGACTGGCTTGTTCACCTGCATGCTTGCTCTGTAGTTTTTGGGGTTAGGTAGCGGTAGCGGTAGCTTAGCTCAGACTGCGATCAGATCTCAAGATTTGGGTCGATTGCTGTTCGTGTTTCGGTCGGCTCCGTGCCGGTTTCGTGTTTTGTTTGTGGTTTTTTTGTTGCAGATTTCCAGTGCTTGACGTGTGTCTCCGTGTGTTCCTGCTTCCTGGATTGGCAGTGGATGTCGTCAAAAAAAAAAAAACACTGGGTTTGTATGTGTATATTTATGTATGTGTATGCATATGTATGCGTATATATATGTATATATATTAAATATAGTAATAATGCACATATATATGCCTTTGGTTTCTACCGTCATGGTATCAATCATTAATATGTGTGCAGACAAGGTAAGAAAAAAAAAAAAAAAAAAATGACTATGACTTCAAAACCCTGCGGCATACATCCTGATTTCAGGTTGATGGTTGTTACACCACAGAAAAGTACCGCTGGTAGACCGAGAGGCTAGAAGTCAGAAACTCACCTTCATCGTCAGAGTTCTGCTGAAGCAATCAGTGATTTGATGGCAGCCTGCTGTTTTTGACCTGTATTTATTTCCTCGATGTTAATAAATGACCAGACAGCTGCTGAATTCGCACCGATAATACATTTCACTTCTGGGAATATTTGGTCACAGGTTTGACCCGGTTTGATATGGATCATATTGGCATCCCCCAAGTAGATGTGCATCTAACATCTCATGGAAAATGCAGCCTGGGCCAATTTCAGGGTTCTGGAGAAGACTGCTCTTCCTGATAGAGTTCTCATAAATTACGACTTTTTTCTTGTAATATTATGACTTTATTTTCATAATATTACAACTTTATTCTCTTATTATTACGACTTTATTCTTGCAACATTATGACTTTGTTTTTGACCTGTATTTATATCCTCAACGTTAATAAATGACCGGACAGCGGCTGAATTCTCACCGATAATACATTTCACTTCTGGGAATATTTGGTCACAGGTTTGACCCGGTTTGATATGGATCATATTGGCATTCCCCAAGTAGATGTGCATCTAACATCTCATGGAAAATGCAGCCTGGGCCAATTTCAGGGTTCTGGAGAAGACTGCTCTTCCTGATAGAGTTCTCATAAATTACGACTTTTTTCTTGTAATATTACGACTTTATTTTCATAATATTACAACTTTATTCTCTTATTATTACGACTTTATTCTTGCAACATTATGACTTTGTTTTTGACCTGTATTTATTTCCTCAACGTTAATAAATGACCGGACAGCGGCTGAATTCTCACCGATAATACTTTTCACTTCTGGGAATATTTATTTTGATCTGGTTTGATCTGGGTCTTCTTGGCATCCCCCAATTAAATGTGCGTCAAACATCTCATGGAAAATATAGCCTGGGCCAGTTTCAGGGTTCTCCAGTTTTGAAGTCTGCATGGGGGAGCAAACGCGCAGGACGGCCTGCCCCCCGGGGTCCCAGGACCATGCTTCCTCAGAGGGACCAACTGGACTATATCCAATACAGTGGTAGGGAAAAAAATCGATATTGAAATATATTGTTGCAATCTCTATCGCAATAAATAATCGATAAACTGACGGCAAATATCAATATTTTATTACGAGACACATAATGGATTTACGCGGTTGTCACCGCACTATTGTTCATGCACTTCAATTTGTCCAGCTGTACAGTGTTACATTTACAAGAGTAGGAGGTAGTGAGGTTCTATACAAAATGAAGTTGCTTACTGACTTTTCAGTATTAGAAACAAAGCAGTGCACTGTCCTGGTTTATATAAAGCATGTTATTAATGTTCATGCACTTTAATTTGTCCAGCTGTACAGTGTTTACATTTACAAGCCTAGGAGGCAGTGAGGCACAATACAAATGCACTTTCTTTGTACATTGTGATGATACTATTTCTGATATTGATAAGAGGAAGTACTGTGACATTGGTTTTGATTTTAACTCTTGTAATTGGTTTTGTGGTTATTTGTCTCATAGACAACAATGTGTGATCTTGGGAAATGAGCGTTCAATGTTCCCTCCACTGTCAAAAGGGGTTCCTCAAGGGTCTATCCTGGGCCCTATTCTGTTTTCGATCTTTATAAACAATATTACATCGGCTTTGACGAGCAGTAGTGCTCATCTCTATGCAAATGATACAATTCTATACTGTTCTGCTGTTACTGCTCAGTCGACTATTGAAACCCTTCAAATAGCTTTTGACAGCCTACAAGATACACTTTTCAAGTTAAAATTATTACTGAATCCAAACAAGACTAAATTTATGTTTTTTTCCAGAAATGATGTCGACATCGACATGCCACTGGGCATCAGGACCCAGGAGGGTCAAAATATTGAAAGGGTTCCGGATTATAAATATCTTGGTATTTGGCTGGATCAAAAACTCACTTTCAAGCATCATATCACCATACTTGTTACAAAGCTGCGTCAGAAAATTGGGTATTTTTATAAATACAGAGAAAATTTTCCTATGTCCTGCGGAAAGCGGGTTATTGAGGCAGTCTTCCTGTCAGTTCTGGATTATGGTGATGTTATTTATCAACACACATCTGCTTCCACCCTAAAATCACTTGATGCTGTTTATCACTCAGCTCTAAGATTCATCACTGGTGACAGTTATTCTACTCATCACTGCATCTTATACGAAAAACCTGTGTGGACTCCCCTTTCTGTCTGACGTGACAGGCATTGGTTTCTCTTTGTTTATAAAGCCCTAATTGGAAGGCTTCCTCATTACCTTAGCTCCTTACCGAGGTGGCATAATGGTAGATACTCAACCCGCTCCTCAGATTTTCTCATGCTGGAAGTGTCATGTCCACGGACTGAATTTGGAAAAACTGCATTTAGCTACTGCGTGGCTCACAGTTGGAACATTTTGCAACATGCATTGAAGTTGGAAACGTTTGTGCAGCTTGGTCAATTCAAATCCTTGATTGCTGACCATTTTACTCATGTTTGTAATTGTTTTTCATTTTTCTCTTTTATTTTTATTGTATTATTCTTTTTATATGGTTGTTGTACATTTGGCATCATTGTAAATGAGGGCTTGCTCTCATTTACATACATAACTACAGACGTTTTCCTTTTTATGGGTATTTTTTCTTTTTCAGTCACATATATCATGATATATCGTTGATGAAATTTCTTAAAATATATCGAATATCGTAGATATCGTGTATCGTGATATTATTGTTATCTTGGTGCACATATCGCCACAGTATTGAATCGTGAGTTACCCGTATCGTCCTATTGTGGAAACACCTACTAACTTCCCTGTGTAGCATTTTTTCCCTCTGGGTGGATATCCGGACTGAACCGGAGTGTCTAAGTTACCAAGAATAAGACTTGAGATGATCCACTTTTCAGTAGATTTAATTAAGTAAACGTGTCAGAACATCCATCAGGTGTCTCGGTGCAAGAATGAGACAGAAGAAAGGATGCATGAGGATTTTAAAACTACGACGGAGTATTAGGGCCAAACTAAGACAAAAAAATTTTGGAAATTACGAGAATAAAGTCATAATAATATGAGAATAAAGTCGTAAAATTATGAGAATAAATTCATAATGTTGCGAGAATATAGTCGTAATATTATGAGAATAAAGTTATAATATTACGAAAATAAAGTCGTAATATTACGAGAATAAAGTGGTAATTTATGAGAAGTCTGTGTGGTTCCTTCTTCGAAATAGACACAGTCGTTTGCACAATCGTTTTAAAGTCCTTATACTGATAATAATTCGATGCTGATGTGCCAAAAGATTAGTCTGCACACTCTGTACTCGGGACAAGGCCACATGCTCATATCAGTAAGACGTGGACCAGCGGACCAACGGACAGGCGGAGACCTGAGGGCGATAGCTCAGGATCAGTGAGCGGTCAGCAGCTCTGGAGTCTGCTGCTGTCGCTGATCAGGTCTAAAGTTTTAAAGAGGACACACAACTCACGTAAGGAGATTTATTTGGAAAGTCACGGCAGCTCTGATTGGACGAGCCTCCCGGAACTGGATGAAAGATTTAGGTTTTACAACATGATACACATTTACATAAGATACATCAACTGGTTGGGTGTGGCATGTTCCACAAAAGTAAAGAGAATAATTATATAAAGGAACTCTAAATTAGCTGAATAAAAAGACAATAAATGATTATATTCCAAGTTGTTATTTGCTTAAAGCAGCACTATGTAACTTTTCCACCTTAATATAATATTTCCAGAGTCATTGTGATGGTACATCAACTTACAACAGGTTTAATGACACCTCTGTCATGGTCTGAGGGGTCTGTATCACCTTCACTGGAACCCTTCCACACTAAAAAACTACACATTTTTACGGCTTTGACTGCTTTACGGCATACGTCACTTCCCCCTCCTTCCCGATTCGTAGTCGATACAAAGCTGGGCGGGGCGTGGAGCGCAGAGCTCAGCAGAAGCTGGTGTCATGGCCGAAGCAGCGAAAAAAACGAAGAAAATAAAAGTTTTGTCGGAGGAGGCGAAAAAAGAAAGCGGGAGAGTAACAAGCTAAATGCCCGGACCAAAAAAAAAAAAAAAAAAAAAAAAAATGCCCGGACAAGAATAAACATTGGCCCGGCGTTCACTCGCTGGCGTGAGCTGAAAGACGAGGAGGGATGTCCGACAAGAGAGACAGAATTGTTATGATACAAATGTAAATGTAAAGTTCTATGTTCAATAAGAATCAAAATTAGAACGTTTTCACATTCGTCTTGGGTTCTAGTATTTTTCCTGAGAACTGTAAAATTGTGCAGGGCTGATCTGCAAAATATAAGGAATGGGCATTTAGTTATTCACAGGTTATAAAGTATTTTTTTATTTTGTCAGTAAGTATGTTGGACTACTAATTTATGACGAAGTCCTTTTAAAAAATGTTTGTAGAGGTGTATAATCCAGAACTCTGCACTAAGGTTAAGCTAAAATGTATTTTAATTTTCTTATTTTTGTGAGTTTGACTGGATGTCATTCAACCTTTTTAACCTAGTAGGTAAACTACCTCTTTTATTGCACTATTCTGCACTTTTTGTTTTAGTTTACAATTTCATATATTTATACATTTTGTGGCACCAGTGCTGATAAGCTTTGTTTTGATCCAATGATGCAGTCAGTGAAAATAAATATATGTCCATGTTGGAGAGAACGGACAATAAAGGAAACTTTTTTTTTTACTTAACGGTAATTTATTGCCAAAATGTATCTGATCGAGAAACAGTATCGAAATTTTATCAGGAGCCAGAAAAAGTGATCGGATCGGGAAAAATCGGGATCGGCAGATACTCAAACTCAAGTGATCGGGATCGGATCGGGAGCTAAAAAATACTGATCGGGACAACCCTAATTTAAATGAAATGTGCTTTAAAAAAATCTACTTTAGCCTCGTATAAACCCCGAGGTGGGTAGAAATAAACATCTGTGAGCAAGGACAGAGGCTGGCGTTATTTATAAATATAGATACCAGCAGAAATAAACGTTAACGGTCTGGAACAAAACCAGTTTTAGTCTCTAGAGTTCACATCCATGACGACTGTTCATGTACCTGGTCACGTTAGATGATTTCAAATGAATTTAAAACGCCGTTTCATGGATAATGAGGGGTGGGTTTGATTGACAGCTGGGTGTGTCTACGTGTCAGCTGTCATCACTTTGGCTCCGCCTCTCCTGCTGCTGTCAGACACGTCTTTTACTCTGTATGTAAATATGTTTAACGACTGGAGGGTTCGAAATGACCGTCAGTGATTGTCCACCTTCATCCTCCTACCTTTACCATATAAAGGTACCTGGAGCTGGAAATGGTTGAGTGTTATTTTCCTTATATTTTAGGAATGTTTATTCTGCACTTTTTAAACCAGATTTGGATCTGAGTCCAGGCAGCGAATCTCAGAGGAGACAATCCAGACCTGAAAAAACCACCTCAGCTGCTTAATTCTGGTTTATTGTCAAAGTGAATCATCGGAATTTAAGTTGGAAATATTCACGTAAGCCTGTGCTCCGTGTTTTACATTCAAAGATCATGGCATTACACGGCAGATGAGAGAAAGGAGAGATCAGCTCTGTCCTGCAGGTCTACTGAACCGGACGGATCTTCATGCTGATGGTCTTCAGGGAGTAGTACCAGCCCTTCCAGCTGTGCCACTCCACTCCGTCGGCGTACACATGGGAGTTGACCCCCCAGCGGTAAAGCCCGTTAGGGTTTGCATGGTGACAGGCGTAATACCAGAACCCCCCCAGGTGGTCTCTGGCACAGTTGTCACTCCAGACATCCTGGTCTTTGTCGAATGTGGAGAACTTGTTTCCATTGTGATATTCCAGAGAGTCTCCTGCAGACACAAGAAATAATGATAATACTAATACTAGTACTACTACTACTACTACTACTACCAATGCTATTTACTCCTACTGCTATTATTAATAATGATAATGACAATACTACTTCTACTACTATTACTATTACTAATAATAATAATATTGTACTAATACTAGTACTACTACTAATAATAATACTAATACTACTACTAGTACTCATAATAATAATAATAATATTATTAATAATAATGATAATGATACTACTACTACTACTACTACTACTAATAATAATAATAATAATAATAGTAATAATACTACTAATAATAGTAATAATACTACTAATAATAGTAATAATACTACTACTAATACTACTACTACTACTACTACTAATAATATTAATAATAATAATACTACTATTAATGATAATGATACAAATATTAATGATATAATAATAATCCCCTTAGACCTCGGACCGGTGTCTGTTCTGGTCCCAGCAAACCTCGGACCGGTGTCTGGAGCCACAGTTGGAGGTTTTCGGGGGGCAGGTAGGAGGCTACAGAGCAGTGTGGAAGACTACCACTCTGGGTACCGGTCTCAACCCTGGACTGGCAGGTTTCTGGATTACTAATGATAAGAGAGCTGCTCCATCCAAAGCGGGATGGTACCGTCTGTCCTGATGGCGCGTCTGTAAGAGGGGGGTCATCTACAGAACTATCTTCGGATTGGCCAATAAGTTCAGGGTCTGCCTTTGACTCGGCTGCTGGATTTCTGTGCGTTGAAGGTAATAATTCTCCAGCGTGAGAAGGGCTGTGTGAGCGTGTGAACTTGTTGAAATGTGTGAGACTTGAGAGCCCTGAATGGACCATCACCCTTTGTGGTTCCGGACATACGGCGGTTAATGGCGTCCTCGGCTGCGAGGCTGAGTAACCTGCTGACCTCATCATCTCCCCGGTTACTCATCTGTGACCCTCTGTTGCTGTTGGTACTAAAACACACTCCCCTGGTGGGCTGTACCCTGGTTACATGATCAACAAACCCCTACCATGACCCGCCGCCCCGCGTTAGTCCTGTTTAGGGATGCCCCGATACCATTTTTTCACACCGAGTACGAGTATTTTAATTTGTCTACTTGGCGATACCGAGTACCGATCCGATACCACAAAAATAACTAGGCTAAAAATGCAATTACAAATGCAATGAATTGGAAGACAGGTTTTATTTGCAACAGAAATTCAATCTTAAACAAAACTCAGCCATCAGGCCTTTCTTCAGCACTTTAGTCTCATCGCAGCAGACTCACCTGAGTCTGTGGCGGGCTTTGACAGCCTTAGGTAGCCTCCTACCAGAGGGGAGGACAGTAAAGAGGCCATGGCCAGGGTGATAGGGATTGGCCATGATCTTCCCAGCCCTTCTCAATGCCCTGGAGTCGTACAGGGACTTCAGGGAGGGCAAGGGGCAGCCAATCACTCTCTCCACATAGCATGTCACTCGCTGGAGCTTGTAGAGATCCCTTGCGGCTGTAGCGGGGAACCAGGTGATGATGGAGGGGGTGAGAATGGATTCAATGATGGTTGTGTAAAACTGGGCCATCATGGTCCCTGGCAGTCTGAACTTCCTCAGCTGACGGAGGAAGAATGGTCTTTTCTGGGCCTTTTTCAGGAGGGCCGTGGAGTTCAGTTCCCACTTCATGTCCCTGATGATGTTGATTCCCAGAAAGCGAAAGATTCCACAGAGTCAACCTGTGTGTTTCCCAGCACGATGGGAAGGGGAGGGGCTGCGTTCCTCCTGAAGTCCACCACCATCTCCACTGTCGTGCGGGTGTTAAGGTCCAGGGGCCTCATGTATAAAGCTTGCTTGCGCACAAAACAGGGCTTAAAAGATGCGCAAGCCACCTTCTGCGCAAAGGTTGGGATTTAAAAAGAAAACACTAAACGAAAAATGTGCGTATCCCTACGCCAACCCTGACCCTCCCGTACGAACAGTCTTAAGATACGGGGAACTGGCGACGCAGGCGGTGAGGTGGGGAAATGAAGCCAGATTCATGCCATACTCTTAATGTCATCACATATAAGACTTATAATATAATAGCGCTGATCGTGTCCCTCTGTGTTTGAAGCACAGCGTCAGTCAGGACTCTGGTGCTGCTGCTGCAGCCGTGGTGGACACGCCGTGCCGGGAACCTCCTAGTCACCCACCGCTGGAGAGTGACTGAGGACAGAACAAATGAGTGCCGGGCCACTCTACAGAGCCCTTAAAGGGACTCAGATTTTTTTTTTTATATATAATGAGTTTTACGCGCGCGTGAAACCTTTACGTGCGGACGTAAGCCTAATTTATGGTTCTGCGTTAAAACAACGCAGAGCCTACGCCGTAGCGTACGCGGCGACGCTCACCTACGCCGTAGGCTCTGCGTTGGTGTGTCGGAACCATAAATCAGCCTTGACGCATATCTCCTCGCTGAGGCTGATGAATGATGTCACAGATTGTTCCCAGCCTCAGGCCCCGCCCACTGGACAAAGTCCTGGTCACAGCCTGCCCTCTCCAGCCAGGCGCGGAAACTCTCACATGCCTCATTGTACCACACTCTGAAACGCCGCACAACAGGTTTGGAGAGCTTTAATCTCTGCGGGATCAGGTGGATGAGATGGTGCTCACTGTTGCCCAGTGCGGCACGGGGGACAGAGTGGTAAGCCTGGTGAATGGTACAGTAGCAGTGATCGAGAGTGTTCACACCCCGAGTTGGGCATGTAATTTGCTGCCTGTATTTGGGGAGAGCCCGGCTGAGATTAATGCAACAATGGGATTGTCTATGTTGTTTCACACGGACAGCTTCAGGTGAAGCACCGCACATGCGCAGCCGATGCACCCGCGATGAGACCACGTTGTATTGTGAGTTACGTGTACTGTGAGTGTTTAATAAAGTTCCATGTGAGTAAGGGTAATACTCAACCATCCAGTTTGTATAATTAAGGAAGATAGGACAAACTGAAAGACGGAACAGCTGGCTGAGCAGCGGCGGCTCGGCGGCTGCTCCGCCATCAGGCTGAACACTCGCCACGGGGCAGCTCAACATCTCCCCCAATGAAGTATCGGTGTGTGGTATCAGAGACTTTTTGGGAGTATGAGTATATGAGAGCAGTATCGGCCCCGATACCGATACCAGTATCGGTATCGGGGCATCCCTAGTCCTGTTTACATCAGACCTGACCTGCGGTTAAGACCCTCGGAGGAGGGTTTTTCCGCAGGTGTTCGTCATTGTAAAAGGGGCTCTTGTGTGAGGAAATCTCGTTAAAACCTTCATATTGCAGGTGTGGACACTGAAACCGCCTTGTAGACCAGCAACAAGGACTTTCAACATAGATGTTGGGTTGGAGGTGATTCCTAAAAGGCCATGGTTGTGCATGGAGATGGACATTTCTGATCTAACACTAACCTGCCCCTCCATCAGTGAATCCAGACACATGCAGTGTGTATCCATCAGACTCTGGGCCAATGGAGAAGGAGGAGTAACGAGCATAGGCCTGGTTCCCTTCAAAGTCCTCCATGTCAACCAGCAACTCATACTTCTTCTGCAGATTGAGGTGGTAAACAATCTCCAGACCTGAAAATACCACAGAAACAGGCAGGACGCCACCGTCAGACATTCTAGATCCATGTTCAGGATCCATGTGAGCTTCGTTGGTTTGGGTTCAGGTCTCACCGAGCCAGTACTCTCCACCAACCGTCCCGAAGCCCATCTTGTACTGGTCCCAGCCTCGGTAGAAGTTCACCGTGCCGTCCATCCTTCTCTGGAACACCTGGAGGAACATGAAGGTGCTTAAACAGCTGGACGGCGGAGACCTGAACAGATCTGAACCTGACAGGTGTGACACTCACCGTCCATCCTCCTCCGAGCGAGTCCATGTCGCAGTACACCTGTGCACAATCACATGTTTAACAATCTACCTGGGGTTTAGCTATTCTGCTTCAGACCTTTGAAAGCTCTTTGATCTTTGGGAGATTTGGTAAACGGTCAGGTAACTCAGGTGCCCTGTGTGTAGTGGGGGTGTCGGGGGGGGGGGGCTGCTGACCTCAACTGGGAACGTCATGGGATGGAATACTTGGAAGACCTTCTCAATTCCACCGAGGGCTCTGGGTGGGAGACGGCTGGGATAGTTGGTCTGTTGCTATGAGCTCCCTGTGCTAACGGAGGTGGGTCGGGTCAATGTCACTAGGTCAGACTTGTTCCAGGTTGTTGTTTGTCATTGACTCTGTTTATAACTGTGATGGACAGAACTTGTAGGGTCAGCCAGGAGGCAGAGTCGGTCTGGTCTGGTCGAAGGATTCAGTCCCTGCAGATGATGTGGTCCTGTTGACATCAGATCTTCAGGTCTCTCTTGATCGGGTCCCAGCTGAGCGTAAAGCGCCTCCGAATCTAAGTCTTTGGTCAGGAAAGACTGGAATGTCCTCTCCTGGTTTAGGATGAGCTGCTGCCTCAAGTGGGCGGGTTTGCAAAGATTTTTCTTCATTTGGTACTAAATAAACTGTTTTGGTTTCCATAGGTAGATTCCACATCCATGCCAGAGGAATCTTAAGGAATCAGTTCAGCTACTTAGCACTGTATTCAGTACTTGGCTGGGAAGGGTCTGGAAAGGTTTAGTGGCTTCAGAACCCTTCCAGGTTGACTAACTTGACCACTACAGGCTGTTTTCTATCAAACCGGTTCCACGGCTGGTTTCCGGTTCACAACTCTTTCAACTAGGAACCAGCTGAGAACGGTTTTGTTTTTCCACAACTCGGTTGCTAACGGGAGCCAAATCATTACGTGGCTGCAAACGTCAGTTACTTCGCTGCGTTTGTGTGAAAGTTGAAGAAACAACAAGGTATTTGCTCTAATAGGACGTGGTCCACGTAGCACGTCCGTGGACCACATCTATAAAAGATAGGTTGTCTCCTCCTCAGACCCATGATGCTTTGCTGCATCCAGATGAATTCTTATTAGAAAATGTCTCTGTCTCCCAGCCTTGCTATTGCCGTTGGTCTTAATAACTCTGCCCCCTCCGCAGTTCTTTCCTCTAGCCCAGCAAAGAGTTGGTGATACCTTGGAACTGGTTCTTCTGGCCCGGAGTCAGTTCTTTGTCAGTAGAAACAGAAAGTCCGGTTCCAAACTCAGCACTGGCCCAGAACCAGAACCAGCCCTGGAACCGGTTTGGTTGAAAAGGGGTATGCTACAGCTGCTGGTGGGGCCAGTTGAACTGCAGGCTGCTTTGACCTAGACCTGCTAGCATCAGACTGAACAGCAGCAGAACTCTCAATTTAGCTAGCAGTACGAAGAAAAACAGACTTCAAAAGGAGAGGAACCTTTGGGACCACTTGTGAACCCCCCAGATAATAATGTAAAAGGTGCTCATAAGTGGTGTAGATGGACCTGGACGGCAGACGTGGCCTCGATGGGGTAGATGTTGTACACTCCACTGAGTTGGGTGTCATCACTGATGTAGATGTCGCTGCAGTCCAGCGGGAAGGTGAGCCCATGGCAACTGGTCACCATGGAAACCAGGAGAGGGAGGAGGGCCGACAGCAGCTGCAGAACAGGAGCAGATTTTATATTTTTTCAGGGCGAATGTGAACATTTCTGATGGTGTAACATCAGAAATTCAATTGAGTTTCATTTATACAGCATCTACTACAAGTTGTCTCCAGGATGATTCCAGAGACCAGAGCAAGACCCCTCGACCAATTATTTAATTAGCAACTGCAGGTAAAAACTCCCCTTTAGGAGGGAAGAAATGATTGTCAGATGTCAGCAGGTATCTAGCAGACATCCACACAGACAGATGGAAGCAAGTAATGGGATGATCAGAGGGGGGGGCTGCAGGTCAGCATGCAGCTCCTGAAGCTCTGGCCTGCAGACGTGCACAGAAGAGAAAAGAAGGTGGGGGGGAGGGGGGCACCACTCAGTGGATCATGTTGCAGTACCGTTTCTGTCTATGATGCATCCTGCATTCCCCTGCTCTACTCTCTCTACACGCATGACTGCACCCCTGTCCATCATAACAACACTATAGTGAAGTTTGCTGACGACACTACAGTGGTGGGGCTCATCTCGGTGTTGAGTCTGCATACAGAGACGAGGTAGTACGGCTGTCGTCGTGGTGCAGAGACAATAACCTCCTCCTGAACAGCTCCAAGACCAAACAGCTGTTAATTGACTATAGGAGGAAAAAGACAGAGATTCCTCCGCTCATCATCAGCGGGGATTGTGAAGAGAGGGTAGCCAACTTCCGGTACCTGGGATTCCATATCGAGGAGAACCTGACCTGGAGTGTGAACACCTCTGAGCTGCTGAAAAAGGCCTAGCAGAGACTGTACTTCCTCAGGATCCTCAGGAGGGAGAACATCACACAGAGGCTGCTGGTGTCCTTCTACCGAGCCTCCATCGAGAGTATTCTAACGTACTGTATCTGCATCTGGTACAGCAGCTGTACAGCAGCTCAGAGGAAAGCACTCCAGAGAGTCATCACCACCGCCCAGAAGATCATCGGCTGCCCTCTCTCTACACTGGAACACCTCCACCACTCCCGTTGCCAGAAAAAGGCCCAAAATATGATAAAAGACACTTCACACCCCGGTCACTCACTGTTTGAACTGCTGCCATCTGGGAGGAGATACACTCATGAAAACGAGGAAAAACAGACTCAAACACAGCTTTTATCCAACAGCAATAACCACCCTTAACAAAAACAGGAGCTAAAGTGCAATAACAATAACAAAGATGATTGCATGCTGATGAAGGTTCTTGTGGGATCAGTTTGTTGATGTGTGTGGAAAGGTGAATGTGTCTACAGATATATATATTTTATTTGTTTATATTTTATATTACATTTTATTGGATTATTTTTCAGTTATTTTATTTTTTTATTTGATGTGCTGACTGGAGAGCCCTTTTAATTTCGTTGTACATAGTTATAATGACAATAAAGATCTATCTATCTATCTTAACCCTGACTGTAAAACTTCAAACAGATCATTTCTATACAAATGGTCACATGACTGGCGGCTGCAACGACCTTTTCCAGGATTTTAGATACACATAAGAAATTGGTCTATAATTTGCTTGAATGTCTGGATCAAGAGACGGGTTTTTGATTAAAGTTTAATTACTACGACTTCAAAAACCTGCGGTACACATCCTGATTTCAGGTTGATGGTTGTTTCACCACAGAAAAGTACCGCTGGTAGACCGAGAGGCTAGAAGTCAGAAACTCACCTTCATTGTCAGAGTTCTGCTGAAGTGATTCGAAAGCAGCCTGCTGTTTTTGACCTGTATTTATTTCCTCAACGTTAATAAATGACCGGACAGCTGCTGAATTCTCACCGATAATACCAGTTTCAGGGTTCTGGAGAAGACCGAACTTTTTCATAATTTTCATAAATTACGACTTTATTCTCGCAATATTACAACTTTATTCTCATAATATTATGACTTTATTATCGTAATATTACAACTTTATTCTCGCGACATTATGACTTTGTTTTTGACCTGTATTCATTTCCTCTATGTTAATAAATGACCCAGACAGCTGATGAATTCTCACCGATAGTACTTTTCACTTCTGGGAATATTTGTTTTGATCTGGTTTGATCTGGGTCATGTTGGCATCCCCCAAGTAGATGTGCGTCCAACATGTCATGGAAAATGTAGCCTGGGCCAGTTTCAGGGTTCTCCAGTTTTGAAGTCTGCTTGGGGGAGCAAACGCGCAGGACGGCCTGCCCCCCGAGGTCCCAGGGCCATGCTTCCTCAGAGGGACCAACTGGACTATATCCAATATTTGTATTTATTGTAAGTAAAACACTGTAGTTGTCACAATATTCAAGCTATATCAACTATCAGTCTTAATGATGTGTAATAACAATAACAAAATCGTGTGTGTGTGTGTGTGTGTGTGTGTTTGTGTGTGTGTGCGTACGTGTGTGTGTGTGTGTGTGTGTGTGTGTGTGTGTGTGTGTGTGTGTGTGTGTGTGTGTGTGTGTGTGTGTGTGTGTGTGTGTGTGTGTGTGTGTGTGTGTGTGTGTTTGTGCGTGTGTGTGTGTGTCTCGGTTACCTCGGCTACACGTTCGTGGAACGCTTGAAGCTGAAACATACGGTGCTTCCAAAATGCCATACTAAAAAGTATATACTAAAAAGTATACTGAAGTTCGGCACACTTTTGAGTAAATATCAGTACTATGCATTAATTTGGACGTACTATTAAGAGCGCACATGTCACTTCCTGCCGTTGGGAGGGGGAGTCGTTACCATGGTAACAACTCCTGTCACAGCAGCAGCAGCAGCACTGCTCCGCTCTTTCCCGTTTATCCTGGCCCAAACAAGATGACATTATATAATATTATTATATACCAATATTATAATATTAATATTATATAATAATCTTATTATACTTAATATTATACTTATGACATACACGTATCTGCGCAGCACTTAGCAACCAAACACAGCTGCATTGCATTGTGGGAAGTTTCTGCTTAGCTAGTGTTGTCCATCAATCCACACTAAAACATTTCTATGGAGTGAGTATGGATAGCGCATACTATTGTCTACATACTAATGTTTCGGACGCACTAAAAAATCACAAATACTGTTTTTGAAAACTCATTAGGGTGGAAGTATGGAATTTCAGACGCAGCCTCAGACGTCACCCGACAACATTCTATTTCCTGATTGGCTGATGGGTGGGTGACTCCAGACAGCCGCCCTGAGCTGTAGGAACACTCGGTGCTCAGCAGCGGGGTCTGGTTTTGACTCATTTGAAAGATGGGCTGCTGGGATTTCTGTGCAGTGAGGTTAATGTCTCAGTGTGAGAGCATGTTGAAATGCATGAGTCTCACACTCAATGTGGGAGACTTGAGAGCCATGCAGCTTGTTTCAAACCTGGTTATTATATTTATTATTTATATATATATATATATATATTATATTGACTGGAAAATAAAACAGAACAAACTCATTTGAAACACCATCTCCTGCCTACTTCTTTGCCCTGCACCATTTTGTCCAGCAGCCCACATCACAGGTCGTGGGGGGGCCTTCCAGTCTCCCAGCAGTATGACTACAGATTCAGAACCCCCACCAGTGTTTACTCTCGTATTGTGGAAACACGTACTAATTCTCCTGTGTAGCATGTTTTCCCTCTGGGTGGATATCCGGACTGAACCGGAGTGTCTAAGTTACCAAGAATAAGACTTGAGATGATCCACTTTTCAGTAGATTTAATTAAGTAAATGGGTCAGAACATCCATCAGGTGTCTCGATGGAGGAATGAGACAGAAGAAAGAATACATGAGGATTTTAAAACATCAATCAGAATCAGAATCATGTTTATTTGGCCAGGTCTGGTCAGACAAACATGGAATTTGATTTGGTTAATTTTGCTCATTCTACAGTAAATAGGTAAATAAGGTAATAGACAAATGACAGCTCTTATTAACATATATACAATTTTTAAAAAGTGAAAGGTGCAGCAGAATGGGGTAGATATGATTATTGGAAGGTGCATTGTTAGAGCATATGATTATGTTATTATTAATACTGTTATTATTGTTATGATTATTATTGCAAGGTGATTGATTACTCTGAGAAAAAGAGTGATGAGAGTTCATCAGAGCAACAGCTGGGGAAGAAACTGTCGCTGAGTCTGGAGGTTTTGGCGTACAGTGCTCTGTAGTGCCGTCCAGAGGGGAGGAGTTCAAACTGACTGTGTCCTTGGTGTGAGGGGTCTGGTCCCTGTCCTGGTCCTGGGTGTGAGGGGTCTGCAGAGATGCTCCCTTCCCGTTTCCTGGTCCTGGACTGGTACAGGTCCTGGATAGATGGGAGGTTAGTCCCAATTATCCTCTCTGCAGACCTAATTGTCTGTTGCAGTTTGTGCCTGTCTAGTTTGGTGGCCAATCCGAACCAGACAGTGATGGATGTGCAGAGAACAGACGGATGAAGGCAGAGTAGAAGGTGATCAGCAGCTGTCATCTCCACAGTCTTGAGCCGGTTCAGCTCCAGGTGGTTCCGACTGCCCCAGTGGACCAGCTGTTCCACCTCCTGTCTGTACGCGGACTAGTCACCCTCCCAGATTAGGCCGATGACGGTGGTGTCGTCCGCATACTTCAGGAGCTTCACAGACGAGTCCCCTGAGGTGCAGTCGTTGGTGTAGAGCAGTGGTCCTCAACCTTTTTTCAGTGATGTACCCCCTGTGAAATATTTTTTCAGCCAAGTACCCCCTAACCAGCGCAAAGCACTTTTTGGTTGTAAAAAAAAGACCTAAAACAGAGCACTGTGACGTCAGTAACTGATTTATTAAACATAAAAATATTGCTGCTACGTTTCAACCACGACTCCATCGTTGGTCCAAGTGATTGACAGGTGAAGCCAGGTGGCATTTGACAGGTTAGGTGGAACCATCCCGATGTGGGGGATACTCTGCGGTTTTAGGATAATAAGTTGAATAGCCTACTCCTGAAGATGAAATTCATTTTATGAATTTAAACTTATATTTTCCTCAATTATTTATGAAATATTTATTTTTAAAGGATTTTTGCATGGATGCTACTTTTTAAATATATGTATATTTTAAAATCTTACATACCCCCTGTAGTGCCTTCACGTACCCCCAGGGGTACGCGTACCCCCATTTGAGAACCACTGGTGTAGAGGGAGAAGAGCAGTGGTGAGAGGACGCATCCCTGGGGGACACCAGTGCTGATGCTCCCCAGCCTCACCTGCTGCCTCCTGTCACTCAGGAAGCTGGTGATCCACTGACAGGTGGAGGCAGGCACTTTGAGCTGGGTGAGCTTCTGGTGGAGGATTTCAGGAGCGATGCTGTTGAACGCCGAGCTGAAGTCCCTGGGGTGTCGAGGTGACGCAGGATGTGGTGCAGTCCGATGTTGACTCCATCATCCACCGACCTGTTTGCCCGGTAGGCAAACTGCAGGGGGTCGAGCAGGGAGACTGTGATGTCCTTCAGGTGGCTCAACACCAGCCGATCAAAGGATTTCATGCCACAGATGTCAGGGCGACATGCCTGTAGTCATTAAGTCCTGTGATGGTGGGTTTCTTGGGGACTGGGATGATGGTGGAGCTTTTCGATAGTCCCGCTGTGCTGTTGGCCTGATCATCGAACCTGTAGTAAAAACTGTTCAGCTGGTTCGCGAGCCTGAGGCTGCCTGCAGGGCGTGGAGCTGTTCTTCTGAACCCGGTGATGTCCTGCAGACCTCTCGACACAGAAGAAGGGTTAGGGTTGGCAGAGAGGTTTCCTGATATCCCTCGTCAGAGTGTTCCTGGCCTTCTTGAACAGGGCTCGATCACCGCTTCTGTAGACCTCCTCCTTGGCTCGGCGCAGCTTCCTGAGGTTCGGTGTGAACCAGGGCTTGTTGTTGTTGCATGTGCAGAAGGTCTGTTTAGATCTTTTTATTGAGGGCAATAAGAGAAAAAAAAGATTTACAATAACAATAGAAATATCAATATTTTCCCCTTTTTTAACTTTTCATAACAATAATTAAAAAAATAATAATATTTAGACAGAAAAAAAAATATATATATATAAATAAATAAATAAATAAATACAACAACACACCCCCTCCCCTTCCCTCCCTCATATGGTCAGTACACTACATCATTCAAAATCATTAAGCTTCTTTTCACATATGCATAAAAATACTGGAGCAAATGAATAATAAAGTAAATAATCAAGTCCTGAAAAAACACATTCATTAATGCAGTAGATGATTCAGATCATTAGCTAGTCCAATAAAGGCAAAAAAAATCCAAAAAGGATCCCCAAATAAGGTCAAAGTCTCTAGGTTTTTTCCAACAGAATAGAGTATTTTTTCTGGAGTGCTATATGATGCAAATTCATTGATCCACTGTTTGGGGGCTGGGGGGTTTTCTGATTTCCAGTTTTTCAAAATAACATTTTTTGCCGCAGTACAACCTGGATTTATAATGCTTACCTTTCCAGGCCTTTAAAAAATGTACTGAGCTGGTACAGTATATATGGGAACTTCCTGAGTTGACGCAGGAAGTACAACCTTTGCTGAGCCTTCTTCCTGACGGAGTTGATGTGGGTGGACCACTTCAGGTCCCGGGAGGTGGTGGATCCCAGGAACCTGAAGGAGTCTGAGGTGGAGACAGTGCTGTTGAGGATGGTGAGGGGGGGAGTGGCGGTGGGTTTTTCCTGATGTCCACCGTCATCTCCACAGTCTTGAGCGGGTGTTCTTTGCAAAAAGGGGGGTGTTCTTTGCAAATCAATTTCATTGGTGGAGCCAGCTACGGGAAAGACCCCCCAAACGTGTCACTACCATCTCCTTTGTTATTCTCTCACCTGGGGTGCCAACCCAGAACACAGATAAGACCCCCCAATGCTAAACCACTTATTTCCCCCCAATGCCTCCTCTCAACAATGGCATGTGTATTGTATTTAACCTCTACATCTAATATAGTCTACCTGTAACACCAGGGGGTGGCTCTGTGTCTTGCTAAATACGAGGTTACTTTGAATATAAAGAGAAAGCCCACCAGTGTAAGAAATTCTTTGAGCTTTTAACAATTTCATGAAATCCTAACAATACCAAAATTATGTTTGTTTTTATCAATCTTTCTATCATATTGTGATAGTCTTGATTTGAGAGAAGGTATGTACAAATTATTCTCTATTTGTACATACTCTCCATTGTGGCTTCTTTTGTGACATTTTAGAAGTCATCCCTCTAAATACTGGTCCATGAAATCCATGTCTAACATTTATTTATTACATTTAATAAGATAGACTTGCCTGGTCTTGAATACAGAACAGATAGATTAATTAAATTAGTGTACTAAGAATCTGAGAAAGGCGTGACCTCTTCCCTTTGATCTTTGCTTCAATCTGCATAATCAACAAATTGGTAGCAGTGGAGCACAAAAATAGTGCGGTGTGAAAATGGTTCTTTTAAGGTTTCGATTTCTTGTCATCCGTGCACTTATAACATACATTTATTGTTCATAATTTTTTTAAATAACAATATTTGATCAAAATTTTGATTTATTTGTGCATATTGTTGGTGTCATATACATTTCAAGATTGGACAAAATGTTGCATTTAGGCACCCAACTAACCTTTATAAAATCTTTTATAGCATAGAGCAGGGGTTCTTAACCTTTCTGACCTTGGGGCCCAATTTTTTCAGTACAGAGTGGCCCGGGGCCCGTTAAATATTAACACTGTATAGCAGGGGTATTCAACTTTAAGAGGTCCATTTAGAGATAATTTACTCAAGCGAAGGTCCAGAACATCATAATAAATATATATATATATATATATATATATATATATATATATATATATATATATATATATATATATATATATATATATATATATATATATATATTCAAGTAGCCGAAGTACATATTTGCCCATTAACATGTGTAACTTCAATTACACATATTTTTTTCTCTTAAAAATAAAATAGATTTTATTTTATTTTTCAAATGCTATCTTATTTTATTTCTTTACCAGCAGTTTGAATTTCCCCTTTTCTTTGTTAATTGTCTCAACACATTTTTATAATAAATATAAACACATCTTAACAATTGAACAGTTTTGCAGTTTTTCTTTCTTCCCCTCCAATAATCTTATGCCCCCACTTTCTGTCATTCAGTGAGAGAACTGAGCTCTAATTTCTCCTGCCAGAACTTAAATCTGGGCTGGATGGTGTCAGGTTCTCATATGCATGAGAAGGTGCTCATTGATGAGCCTGGAACGATATTTAGTTTTATTTAGCTTCTCATCTCTGTAAGAGTCAAGCTAATTACTTACTAAGTAACTTACTAAGTTTTATTTACATTAATAAATTGTCAGGACTGCGCGTGTCGGATTTAATCCGAGCCTGATCAGCTAAAACGGGCAGACCCCGCAGCTCTCTGGCCGCTGCAGCCGTGTCACTTTCCGATGCTTTTGCGAGCCCGAAAAACAGTCCAGCCCACACATCTACATCTACAATCCTTCAGCAGTAACGACAGAGCCGCCCAAGCGGCACCGACCTCCCCGGCCGCGGGGACGTGTCGGGATAAATGATCCCGCCGCGCTCGCTCGCTCTGGGCGCAGACCCAAGTAATCGATCCCTGATCCTGGCGGATCTAAACCTACTCTGTGCAAAATGAAGGATTTTCTCTATAAATAAACACCATTTCTCTTACTATTACACGTACAGCTAGCTGAGGGTCTTCTCCTCATTTGGTTGGGAGTTGCTATGCAGTCCCGCGGCCCTCGCGGCCCACACGTACAAAACTGATTTTTTTTCGTGGCCCACTAGATGGCGCTCGCGGCCCAAGTGTGGGCCGCGGCCCTATGGTTAAGAATCACTGGCATAGAGAGTATCATATTCCCAAATCATCGCCAGTGTAAATAGCAACACGTGAATTAGAAGGATAGTGTAATAATTATCACGACCTTCCGGCAGACAACCAATCAGAAGAAGACGCTGTGTGAATATTCATGAGGTCTTGCTAATACCTGCCATAGGGGGCACTGTGGTGATACACAAATTATACACAAAATCAGGTTTATATATATTAAACGGACATCTTCGTTTATTTTAGGGTTAGTAGACCAATAGAAACTATTCTACGTTTTTAGAATTTTGTCTGAATTAGCAGGACACTGCTCTTGTCCCGTTAATCCAAATTGTCCTTCTAGTCTGGTGTCTATCCTGACCAATTGTCCCGTTAAAACACATGTACCAACACACACACACACACACACACACACACACACACATGCAGTGACCAGGTAACACACACACACACACACACACACACACACACACACACGTTATCTGAAGTTTTGTGTTCATGTTTAGTTAGTTGTTTTTGGGTAGTTTAGCCATTAGACTTTATTTATTAAGTGTTGTTTTACCATATTCTTGTCACTTGTGTAAATAAATTCTGATTAATTTGAATGAGTTGAGGAATGAGTTGTTTGGGCTTATTTTACACATATTGGTCACAACTGCTGGTTGCAAAGGTCTGTGCTGGGACTCCCTCTTCCTTCACTATTATTCTGAAGAATAACTTATTTTGAGACAAATGTTCCTGTTTAGTTATCATTTTCGTTTTGATTAACTAATTTTGAGTATTTAATTTGATAAATAATCTACTTTATTAATTATTAAGGATTGTCCTTTGACAATCACTAATAACTCTTTGATAACTGAACCAGCACCCCCTCTGTGGCACAACAGTGTCATGGATAATGAGGGGCGGGTTTGATTGACAGCTGGGTGTGTCTACGTGTCAGCTGTCATCACTTTGGCTCCGCCTCTCCTGCTGCTGTCAGACACGTCTTTTACTCTATATGTAAATATGTTTAACGACTGGAGGGTTCGGAATGACCGTCTTTGATTGTCCACCTTCATCCTCCTACCTTTACCATATAAAGGTACCTGGAGCTGGAAATGGTTGAGTGTTATTTTCCTTAGATTTCAGGAGTGTTTATGCTGCACTTTTTAAACCAGATTTGGATCTGAGTCCTGGCAGCAAATCTCAGAGGAGACAATCCAGACCTGAAAAAACCACATCAGCTGCTTAATTCCGGTTTATTTTAAAAGTGAATCCCTCTGTGCCCCATGTTTTACATTCAAAGATCATGGCATTACACAGCAGATGAAAGGAGAGATTAGCCCTGTCCTGCAGGTCTACTGAACCGGACGGATCATCATGCTGATGGTCTTCAGGGAGTAGTTCCAGCCCTTCCAGGCTGACCACTCCACTCCGACATAGCTGTAGTTGTCATAGGCCCCCCAGCGGTAAACCCCGTTAGGGTTTGCATAGTGACAGGAGGTGTACCAGAATGCCCCCAGTCTACGTACGGCACAGTTACTCCCCTCCGAGGCGTCCTGGTCTTTGTCGAATGTGGAGAACTTCTGTCCATTGTGATAACTCAGAGCGTCTCCTGCAGACACAAGAAATAATTAAAGTGGAAGCGCTTGTATGACTTGCATGTAGATGTCTTCAGGCCTGGACATTTAGCGGATGACACCAGCCACGACTCTCTATACTAAACCATTCAAAAGTTATGGCAGAAAGTAGGAACTATCAGATATCAACCAATCAGATGAAGGGTGGGGCTAATTTGCAGTAATTACGTTCAAGGACTCAAAACTGAGTCCAATGACACCACCCACGAGTCTTTATGTCAAACCATTCAAAAGCTATGGCAGAAAATCAGAACTATCACATATCGACCAATCAGAAAAAGGGGCGGGGCTAATTCATGCCAATGAAGGTCAAATACTCAAAACCGAGTTCGATGACACCACCCACGACTCTTAATGTCAAACCATTCAAAAGTTATGGCAGAAAATCGGAACTATCACATATCGACCAATCAGAAGAAGGGGCGGGGCTAATTCAGGGCAATGAAGGTCAAGTACTCAATACCCACCCATGACTCTTTATATCACACCATTCAAAAGTTATGGCAGAAAGTAGGAACTATCAAATATGGACCAACCAGATGAAGTGGGGGCGTGCATTTTGGCGTCTATCGTTGCCACAGTAAAGTTTTTGACTGAGAAAAGTAATGCGTGTCGTCGCAGGATGGAGATGCACATTTTGATGTTTGACACACCTGGGTGCACGTTACGGTTCGGGCGAAGAAGCGGCTGATGGCATAAATTTTGCCAAAATGACACGATGGCACTGTAAGTGCTCGGGCCCTAATGATAATACTAATACTACTACTAATACTACTACTACTAATGATAATACTATTACTACTACTACTATTAATAATAATGATAATACTACTACTACTACTACTACTACTACTACTACTACCTCGTTGAACCGCCACCTTACTGTGGTGGAGGGGTTTGTGTTGCCCGAGTGATCCTAGGAGCTATGTTGTCGGGAGCATTACGCCCCTGGTAGGGTCTCCCATGGCAAACAGGTCCTAGGTGACGGGCCAGACTAAGAGCAGTTCCAAATCTAATCATGGCAGGAGAATATCAGGGACTGTTACGTCGCCCGGATCGGTGTCACCGGGGCCCCTCCCTGGAGCCAGGCCTGGGGTTGGAGCTCGAAGGCGAGCACCTGGTGGCCGGGTCTTTGCCCATGGGACCCTGCCAGGCTCAGCCCGAAATGGCAACGTGGGCACGCCTTCCCGTAGGCCCACCACCCGCAGGGAGGTCCATGATAGGCTGGTGCCTTGTGATCTGGGTAGCAGTCGTGGCGGGGTGCCTCGACGACCCAATCCCTGGATCAAAACCCTCGCTGTGGGGACATTGAATGTCACCTCGCTGGGGGGGAAGGAGCCGGAGCTTGTGCGGGAGGTTGAGAGATACCGGCTAGAGATAGTCGGGCTCACCTCCACACATAGCTTGGGCTCTGGAACCCAGCTCCTTGAAAGGGGCTTGACCCTCCACCACTCTGGAGTTGCCCAGGGTGAGAGGCGGCGGGCTCGTGTGGGCTTGTTTATAGCTCCCCAGCTCAGTCGCAATGTGTTGGAGTTTACTCCGGTGAACGAGAGGGTCGCTTCCCTGCGCCTTCGGGTCGGGAAAAGGTCTCTCACTGTTGTTTGTGTCTACGGGCCGAACAGCAGTGCAGAATACCTGGCCTTGTTGGGGTCCCTGGGAGGGGTACTTGATGGTGCTCCAACTGGGGACTCCATTGTTCTACTGGGGGCAATGGGCTACTGTTCTCTGCCTCCATTGTCGACGTGGTGGCTCGAAGTTTTGGACGCAAGGTCTCCGGTGCCTGTCGTGGCGGCAATCCTAGAACCCGGTGGTGGACACCGGAAATAAAGGATGCCGTGACCATGTCCCTCGTGCCATTCTGTGGGGGGCGCTCAGTGAGTATGGAGTCCGGGGCGCTCTATTAAGGGCTGTCCGGTCTCTATATGATCGGAGCAGGAGTCTGGTTCGCATTGCCGGCAGTAGGTCAGACTTGTTCCCGGTGCATGTTGGACTCTGGGAGGGCTGCCCTTTGTCACCGGTCCTGTTCATAATTTTTATGGACAGGATTTCAAGGCAAAGCCAGGGGTCGGAGGGGATCCGGTTTGGGAACCACACGATTTCATCTCTGCGATTTGCGGATGATGTTGTCCTGTTGGCTTCATCGGACCGGGACCTTCAGCATGTGCTGGGACGGTTTGAGGCCGAGTGCAACGCGGCCGGGATGAGAATCAGCACCTCCATAACCGAGGCCATGGTTCTCCACCGGGAAAGGGTGGCGTGCCTTCTCCGGGTGGGTGGAGAAGTCCTGCCTCAGGTGGAGGAAGTATCTCGGGGTCTTGTTCACGAGTGAGGGAAAGATGGAGCGTGAGATTGACAGATGGATCGGTGCAGCATCCGCAGTTATGCGGTCGGTGTACCGGACCGTCGTGGTGAAGAAGGAGCTGAGTCGAAAGGCGAAGCTCTCGATTTACCGGTCACTCTATTCACCTACCCTCACCTATGGTCATGAACTCTGGGTAATGACCGAAAGGATAAGATCACCGATACAAGCGGCTGATATGCGTTTCCTCCGCAGGGTGGCTGGATGCTACCTTAGAGATAGGGTGAGGAGTTCGATCACCCGGGAGGAGCTCGGAGTCGAGTTGCTGTGCCTTCACATTAAGAGGAGTCAGCTGAGGTGGCTTGGGCATCTGTACCGGATGCCTCCTGGACGCCTCCCTAGGGAGGTGTTCCAGGCATGTCCCTCCGGGAGGAGACTCAGGGGAAGACCCAGGACACGCTGGAGACTATGTCTCTCGGCTGGCCTGGAAACGTCTCAGACTCCCCTCGGAAGAGCTGGAGGAAGTGTCTGGGGTGAAGGAAGTCTGGGCATCTCTGTTGAGACTGCTGCCCCCGCGACCCGGTTCTGGATAAGCGGTGGAAAATGGATGAATGGATACTACTACTAATAATAATAATAATAACAACAAAAATAATAAAACTAATACTACTACTAATTCTACTACTACTACTACTACTACTACTACTACTACTACTACTACTACTACTACTACTACTACTACTACTAATAATAATAATAATAATAACAATAATAATAATACTATTAATAACACTACTTATAATACTACTACTACTAATACTACTACTACTACTACTACTACTAATAATAATAATAATAATAGTACTACTATTAATGATAATGATAAAAATAATAACAATAACAACAATAATAATGATATAATAATAATCCCCTTAGACCTCGGACCACTGTCTGTTCTGGTCCCCGTAGACCTCGGACCGGTGTCTGTTCTGGTCCCAGCAGACCTCGGACCGGTGTCTGTTCTGGTCCCAGCAGACCTCGGACCGGTGTCTGTTCTGGTCCCAGCAGACCCCGGACCGGTGTCTGGAGCCACAGTTAGAGGTTTTTGGGGGGCAGGTAGGAGGCTACAGAGCAGTGTGGAAGACTACCACTCTGGGTCCCGGTCTCAACCCTGGACTGGCAGGTTTCTGGATGACTAATGATAAGAGAGCTGCTCATCTACAAAACTATCTTCGGATTGGCCAATAAGTCCAGGCAGCCTCCAGCCTGCTGGCCTGAGCCGTAGTAGCGCTCAGCAGCGCGGTCTGCCTTTGACTCGGCTGTTGGGATTTCTGTGCGTTGAAGGTAATAATTCCTCCACGTGAGAAGTGCCGTGTGAGCGTGTGAACTTGTTAAAATGCATGAGACTTGAGAGCCCTGAATAGACCGTCATCCTTTGTGGTTCCGGACATACAGCGGTTTATGGCGTCCTCGGCTGCGAGGCTGAGTAACCTGCTGACCTCATCATCTCCCCGGTTACTCATCTGTGACCCCCTGCTGCTGTTGGTACTAAAACACACTCCCCTGATGAGCTGTACCCTGGTTATGTGATCAACAAACCCCTCCCATGACCCGCCGCCCCGCGTCAGTCCTGTTTACATTAGACCTGGTTAAGACCCTCCTCTGAGGGTCTTAACCGCTGGTGTTTGTCATTGTAAAAGGGGCTCTTGTGTGAGGAGGTGATTCCGAAAAGGCCATGGTTGTGCATGGAGATGAACATTTCTGATCTAACACCAACCTGCCCCTCCATCAGTGAATCCAGACAAATGCAGTTTGTATCCATCGGACTCTGAGCTGATGGAGAAGGAGGAGTAACGAGCAGAGGCCTTGTTCCCTTCAAAGTCCTCCATGTCAACCAGCAGCTCGTACTTCTTCCGCAGACTGAGGTGGTAAAGACTCTCCAGACCTGAAAATACCACAGGAACAAGCAGAACGCCACCGTCAGACATTCTAGATCCATGTTCAGGATCCATGTGAGCTTCGTTGGTTTGGGTTCAGGTCTCACCGAGCCAGTACTCTCCACCAACGGTCCCGAAGCCCATCCTGTACTGGTCCCAGCCTCTGTAGAAGTTCACCGAGCCGTCCATCCTTCTCTGGAACACCTGGAGGAACATGAAGGTGCTTAACCAGCTGGACGGCGGAGACCTGAACAGAGCTGAACCTGACAAGTGTGACACTCACCGTCCATCCTCCTCTGAGCGAGTCCATGTCGCAGTACACCTGTACAAAATCACATGTTTAACAATCTACCTGGGGTTGAGCTATTCTGCTTCAGACCTTTAAGAGTTCTTAGATCTTTGGGAGATTTGGTAAACGGTCAGGTGACTCAGATGCCCTGTGTGTAGTGGGGGTTGTCTGGGAGGTGGGGGGTTGGGGGGGCTGCTGACCTCAACTGGGAACTTAATTGAATGCAATACTTGGAAGACCACCAAGGGTTCTGGGTGGGAGATGGCTGGGATAGTTGTTCTGTTGCTATGAGCTCCCTGTGCTAACGGAGACGGGTCGGGTCCATGTCACTAGGTCAGACTTGTTCCAAGTCGTTGTTTGTCATTGACTCTGTTTATAACTGTGATGGACAGAACTTCTAGGGTCAGCCAGGAGGCAGAGTCGGTCTGGTCTGGTCGAAGGATTCAGTCCCTGCAGATGATGTGGTCCTGTTGACATCAGATCTTCAGGTCTCTCTTGATCGGGTCCCAGCTGAGCTAAAGCGCCTCCGAATCTAAGTCTTTGGTCAGGAAAGACTGGAATGTCCTCTCCTAGTTTAGGATGAGCTGCTGCCTCAAGTGGGCGGGTTTGCAAAGATTTTTCTTCATTTGGTACAAAATAAACTGTTTTGGTTTCCATAGGTAGATTCCACATCCATGCCAGAGGAATCTTAAGGAATCAGTTCAGCTACTTAGCACTGTATTCAGTTCTTGGCTGGTAATGGTCTGGAAAGGTTTAGTGGCTTGAGAACCCTCCAGGTTGACTAACTGGACCACTAAAGGCTGTTTTCCATCAAACCGGTTCCAGGGCTGGTTTCCGGTTCACAACTCTTTCAACTAGGAACCAGCTGAGAACGGTTTTGTTTTTCCACAACTCGGTTGCTAACCGGAGCCAAATCATTACGTGGCTGCAAACGTCAGTTACTTTGCTGCGTTTGTGTGAAAGTTGAAGCAACAACAAGGTATTTGCTCTAATAGGACTTGGTCCACGTAGCTCCTCTGTGGACCACATCTCTACAAGACAGGTTGTCTCCTCCTCAGACCCATGATGCTTTGTTGCATCCAGATTCATTCTTATTTGAAAATGTCTCCGTCTCCCAGTCTTGCTATTGCCGTCGGTCTGAATAACTCCGTCCCCTCCGCTTACGTAAACGGTTCTTTCCTCTAGACCAGCAAAGAGTTGGTGATACCTTGGAACCAGTTCTTCTAGCCCGGAGTCAGTTCTTTGTCAGTGGAAACAGAAAGCCCGGTTCCAAACTCAGCACTGGCCCAGAACCAGAACCAGCCCTGGAACCGGTTTGGTGGAAAAGGGGTCTGCTACAGCTGCTGGGGGGGCCAGTTGAACTGCAGGCTGCTTTGACCAGCCTAGATCTGCTAGCATCAGACCGAACAGCAGCAGAACAGCAGAAGAATGTTCGGATGTTGAAATTATATCAATTAGCATCACAAGGTAGCCTATGCTAATCCAGCCCAAATAGCTAGCAGTACGAAGATACCAGGCTTCAAAAGGAGAGGGACCTGTGGGACCAATTGCGAACCTCCCAGATAATAATGTAAAAGGTGCTCATAAGTGGTGTAGATGGACCTGGACGGCAGACGTGGCCCCAATGGGGTAGATGGTGTACACTCCACTGAGTCGGGTGTCATCACTGATGTAGATGTCACTGCAGTCCAGCGGGAAGATGAGGCCATGGCAACTGGTCACCATGGAAACCAGGAGAGGGAGGAGGGCCGACAGCAGCTGCAGAACAGGAGCAGATTTGATATTGTTTCAGGGCGAATGTGAACATTTCTGACGGTGTATCATCAGAAATTCAATTCAGTTTCATTTATACAGCATCTAATACAACACAAGTTGTCTCCAGGATGATTCCAGAGACCAAAGCATGACCCCTCGACCAATTATTTCATAAGCAACTGCAGGTAAAACTCCCCTTTAGGAGGGAAGAAACCTGCAGGTCAGGATGTCAGCATGCATCTAGCAGACATCCACACAGACAGGTGGAAGCAGCAGTGGGATGATCAGAAGGGGGGCTGCAGGTCAGCATGCAGCTCCTGAAGCTCTGGCCTGCAGACGTGAACAGAAGAAAAAAGAAGGGGGGGGGGGGGGGCAGACCAGCACAACAAACTACAAGAATAATGGAGAACAATGATGGTGATGAGATACTTCTAATTAATATATAACTGAGATAACTGAGAAAGGAAAGAGAAGCAGGGGCGCTGGGCACCACTCAGTGGATCATGTTGCAGTGCCGTTTCTGCGCTATGATGCATTCTGAACCCTGACTGTAAAACTTCAAACAGATCATTTCTATACAATGACTGGCGGCTGCAACGACCTTTTCCAGGATTTTAGATACACATAAAAAGTTGGTCTATAATTTGCTCAAATGTGTTGGTCAAGAGACAGGTTTTTGAGTAAAAGTTTAATTACTACGACTTCAAAACCCTGCGGCACACATCCTGATTTCAGGTTGATGGTTGTTTCACAACAGAAAAGTACCGCTGGTAGACCGCGAGGCTAGAAGTCAGAAACTCACCTTCATCGTCAGAGTTCTGCTGAAGCGATCAGTGATTTGATGGCAGCCTGCTGTTTTTGACCTGTATTTATTTCCTTGATGTTAATAAATGACCGGACAGATGCTGAATTCGCACCGATAATACATTTCACTTCTGGGAATATTTGGTCACAGGTTTGACCCCGTTTGATATGGGTCATGTTGGCATCCCCCAAGTAGATGTGCGTCTAACATCTCGTGGAAAATGTAGCCTGGGCCAATTTCAGGGTTCTGGAGAAGACTGATCTTCCTGATAGAGTTCTCATAAATTACGACTTTTTTCTTGTAATATTACGACTTTATTTTCATAATATTACGACTTTATTCTCGTATTATTACGACTTTATTTTCGCAACATTATGACTTTGTTTTTGACCTGTATTTATTTTCTCAACGTTAATAAATGACCGGACAGCTGCTGAATTCTCACCGATAATACTTTTCACTTCTGGGAATATTTGTTTTGACCTGGTTTGATCTGGGTCATGTTGGCATCCCCCAATTAAATGTACATCCAACATCTCATGGAAAATGTAGCCTGGGCCAGTTTCAGGGTTCTCCAGTTTTGAAGTCTGCTTGGGGGAGCAAACGCACAGGACGGCCTGCCCCCCGGGGTCCCAGGACCATGCTTCCTCAGAGGGACCAACTGGACTATATCCAATACAGTGGTAGGGAAAAAAATCGATATTGTATTATATTGTTGTGCTCTCTGTCGCAATAAATAATCGATAAACTGACGGCAAATATCGATATTTTATTACAAGACACATAATGGACTTACGCGGTTGTCACCGCACTATTGTTCATGCACTTAAATTTGTCCAGCTGTACAGTGTTTACATTTACAAGACTAGGAGGCAGTGAGGTTCTATACAAAATGAAGTTGCTTACTGACTTTTCAGTATTAGAAACAAAGCATTGCACTGTCCTGGTTTATATAAAACATGTTATTAATGTTCATGCACTTTAATTTGTCCAGCTGTACAGTGTTTACATTTACAAGCCTAGGAGGCAGTGAGACTCAATACAAATGCATGTTCTTTGTACATTGTATGAAGGCATTGAATAAATGCATAACTGCAGACATTATCCTTTTTATGGGTATTTTTTCTTTTTCAGTCACATATATCGTGTTATATCGTTGATGAAATTTCTTACAATATATCGAATATCGTAGATATCGTGTATCGTGATATTATCGTTATCGTGGTGCACATATCGCCACAGTATTAAATCGTGAGTTACCCGTATCGCCGTATTGTGGAAACACCTACTAACTTCCCTGTGTAGCATTTTTTCCCTCTGGGTGGATATCCGGACTGAACCGGAGTGTCTAAGTTACCAAGAATAAGACTTGAGATGATCCACTTTTCAGTAGATTTAATTAAGTAAACGTGTCAGAACATCCATCAGGTGTCTCGGTGCAGGAATGAGACAGAAGAAAGGATGCATGAGGATTTTAAAACTGCGGAGTATTAAGGTCAAACTAAGACAAAAGAAAATTGGAAATTACGAGAATAAAGTCATAATAATATGAGAATAAAGTACTAAAATTACGAGAATAAAGTCATAATGTTGCGAGAATAAAGTGGTAATATTATGAGAATAAAGTTATAATATTACGAGAATAAAGTCGTAATATTACGAGAATAATGTCGTAATTTATGAGAAGTCTGTCTGGTTCCTTCTTCAAAATAGACACAGTCGTTTGCACAATCGTTTTAAAGTCCTAATACTGATAATAATTCGATGCTGATGTGCCAAAAGATGAAGTATTTCCTTATTTGTGAAACCGATACCAAAGTATAACTTCACAAGATGCTCAATCCTCATTTTAACACAGGGAGAAGATGCTCTTCCTGTTATAGTTCTCATGATATTACGACTTTATTCTTATGATATTACGACTTTATTCTTGTAATATTACGACTTTATTCTCGCAACATTATGACTTTATTCTCATAATATTATGACTTTATTCTCGTAATTTCCAATTTTTATTTTCTTAATTTGGCCCTAATACGTCGTATAAAACATCAAAGATGATTCATCCTTTACGATTCTGATGATCAGACGTTTGTAAGGTCAGAGCTGATCTTTTAGTTTATCAGTCTGCACACTCTGTACTCGGGCCAAGGCCACATGCTCATATCAGTAAGACGTGGACCAGCGGACCAGCGGACAGACGGAGACCTGAGGGCGATAGCTCAGGATCAGTGAGCGGTCAGCAGCTCTGGAGTCTGCTGCTGTCGCTGATCAGGTCTAAAGTTTTAAAGAGGACACACAACTCATCTCAGGAGATTTATTTGGAAAGTCACGGCAGCTCTGATTGGACGAGCCTCCCGGAACTGGATGAAAGATTTAGGTTTTACAACACGATACACATTTACATAGGATACAACAATTGGTTGGTTGTGGCATGTTTGATAAAAGTAAAGAGAATAATTATAGCTATAAAGGAACTCTAAATGAGCTGAATAAAAAGACAATACATGATTATATTCCAAGTTGTTATTTGCTTAATATGTTTCAATTAGAAAACAATAACTTAGCATCAGGTAGTAAACAACGGGATTCTAAGCTAGTAAACAATGAGATGCTAACTACCTACGTAGCCCTCGTTCAACTTACAAATAAGTTTTGCCTCGAGGGAACGGTTGTGTGCAGATTTCATAAGTGGTTAGCAGAGGTGAAGCCAGTCCAAGTTGGTGGTTTTCCTTTCCAAAGCTTCTATTGTTGGAAAGCAATGAAACTGGGCCAGTGCTGGTGCTGGTTCACAACTGGTTCAACATGCGAACCAGCTGAGAACCGGTTTGTTTTTCCATAGTTTGGTAGCTAAGGGGAGCCAGATCAGTTACGTCTCTGCGTTTCCGTGAAAGTTGAAGCAACAACAAGGTATTTGCTCTAACAGGACTTGGACAGGACGTAGCTCCTCCGTGGACACATCTCTAAAAGACATCTCCTCAGACCCATGATGCTTTGCTGCATCCAGATTCATTCTTATTGGAAAATGTCTCCGTCTCCCAGTCTTGCTATTGCCGTTGGTCTCAATAACTCCACCCTCCTCCGCTTACGTAAACGGTTCTTTCCTCTAGAGCAGCTAAGAGTTGGTGCTACTTTGGAACTGGTTCTTCTGGCCCGGAGCCAGTTCTTTAAATCACACGTATTTTACCTTTTATTGTACATTAACTACCGACCCTGCTTACTAGTGTTCTTCCCATCTGGCAGGAAGTGCTTTTACTTTGGCAGTTGTCGCATTGCATCCTGCTCCCGAAGTTCATCACATCTGTGAACCAGTTGAATAGTTCAAATGTCTATTTGGGACATTAAATATAAAGAAACTGATCCCTGAGTTCCAGATGGACATTAATGTCCCAAGATCCAGAGGAAACAACAAATGTACCGTTCTAGAGTGACTTGATTGTTTGTAAACCTAAAGAAAAGATTTGAACCAAACAACAGAGGAGGTGGAGGGAGTGTGTAGGAAGTGTGGAGGGAGTGTGGAGGGAGTGTGTAGGGAGTGTGGAGGAAGTGTGGAGGGAGTGTGTAGGAAGTGTGGAGGGAGTGTGGAGGGAGTGTGGAGGGAGTGTGTAGGAAGTGTGTAGGAAGTGTGGAGGGAGTGTGGAGGGAGTGTGGAGGGAGTGTGGAGGGAGTGTGGAGGGAGTGTGGAGGGAGTGTGTAGGGAGTGTGTAGGGAGTGTGGAGGGAGTGTGGAGGGAGTGTGGAGGAAGTGTGGAGGGAGTGTGGAGGGAGTGTGTAGGAAGTGTGGAGGGAGTGTGGAGGAAGTGTGGAGGAAGTGTGGAGGAAGTGTGGAGGAAGTGTGTGAGAAGTGTGCAGGAAGTGTGGAGGAAGTGTGTGAGAAGTGTGCAGGAAGTGTGGAGGGACTGTGCAGGAAGTGTGGAGGAAGTGTGCAGGAAGTGTGGAGGAAGTGTGTGAGAAGTGTGCAGGAAGTGTGGAGGGTCTGTGCAGGAAGTGTGGAGGAAGTGTGCAGGAAGTGTGGAGGAAGTGTGCAGGAAGTGTGTGAGAAGTGTGCAGGAAGTGTGTGAGAAGTGTGCAGGAAGTGTGGAGAAAGTGTGGAGGAAGTGTGCAGGAAGTGTGGAGGAAGTGTGTGAGAAGTGTGCAGGAAGTGTGGAGGGACTGTGCAGGAAGTGTGGAGGAAGTGTGCAGGAAGTGTGGAGGAAGTGTGCAGGAAGTGTGGAGGAAGTGTGGGAGAAGTGTGCAGGAAGTGTGGAGGAAGTGTGTGAGAAGTGTGCAGGAAGTGTGGAGGGACTGTGCAGGAAGTGTGGAGGAAGTGTGCAGGAAGTGTGGAGGAAGTGTGTGAGAAGTGTGCAGGAAGTGTGGAGGAAGTGTGCAGGAAGTGTGGAGGAAGTGTGTGAGAAGTGTGCAGGAAGTGTGGAGGAAGTGCGCAGGAAGTGTGTGAGAAGTGTGCAGGAAGTGTGGAGGAAGTGTGCAGGAAGTGTGGAGGAAGTGTGTGAGAAGTGTGCAGGAAGTGTGGAGGGACTGTGCAGGAAGTGTGGAGGAAGTGTGCAGGAAGTGTGGAGGAAGTGTGCAGGAAGTGTGGAGGAAGTGTGTGAGAAGTGTGCAGGAAGTGTGGAGGAAGTGTGCAGGAAGTGTGGAGGAAGTGTGTGAGAAGTGTGCAGGAAGTGTGGAGGAAGTGTGCAGGAAGTGTGTGAGAAGTGTGCAGGAAGTGTGGAGGAAGTGTGCAGGAAGTGTGGAGGAAGTGTGTGAGAAGTGTGCAGGAAGTGTGGAGGAAGTGTGGAGGAAGTGTGTGAGAAGTGTGCAGGAAGTGTGGAGGAAGTGTGCAGGAAGTGTGGAGGAAGTGTGGAGGAAGTGTGGAGGAAGTGTGTGAGAAGTGTGCAGGAAGTGTGGAGGGGCTGTGGAGGAAGTGTGTGAGAAGTGTGCAGGAAGTGTGGAGGAAGTGTGCAGGAAGTGTGGAGGAAGTGTGTGATAAGTGTGCAGGAAGTGTGCAGGAAGTGTGGAGGGACTGTGTAGGAAGTGTGGAGGGAGTGTGTTAGTGTGCAGGACGTTGGTTCTCAGTTAGAACAGTTCAATGTTCGAGAAGTATCCGCATCAGTTGTTAAATCGGGAGCTAAATCCTGAACGGAGAGTCCCTTGAACTGGGTTTTCAGTTGAGAGTCAGTCCTTCGCTCACGGGCATGTTGATGTGGGCCGTCAGCAGCGGCGTGCTCTGCCCCTCGCGCAGCACGAACACCTTGATGATGTCAGAGATGCCCTTGTCGCTGGTGCACTCCACGAAGGTCTCCACGGGGTAGACGAGGCCGGGGACCAGCAGGGGGATCCTCATGAACGGGTTCCTCATCCTGTACAGGCCGTCGTTGTACAGGAAGCTGATGGCCAGGTTCATGACGGGCCGGCACGCCGCCGTGTTCTGGATGTTCAGGGTCAGCTTGAAGGTGGGACCCAGACCCTGGACCACGGCGTTCATCTTGAGGGGCTCGGCGAGGCTGGCGGACATGGGTGTGAGGCTGGACTCCAGCGCCTTCACGTAGGCCGTGGCGGCGGCTAACCGCAGGCGGCTCAGGTCCATCTGGAAGGCGCGGTGCATGGCCGTGCCGTTCTCGCGCTCCCGTAGCGTCTGGTCCACGTACAGCTTAGTCTTCTTGGGGACGTTGAGGCGGATGCTCTGGGCGGGCGGCGGCCCGGGCGCGCTGTCGCGCTCGTCGAACACGGCCGTCCTCTTCAGGATCTTCACCATCAGGCCGCCGGCGCCGGTGGTCAGGACCAGGGTGCCGTCCTCGCGGCCGTAGCGGCCGAAGCGGATGCTGGTGACGGCGTCGGGTGTCTTGATGGTGCTCAGCAGGTTCTTGTCCCGGTACAGGTGAACCTCGCAGTTGGCCAGGCCCACCAGGACGGCCTGGAAGCCCCGGGTGGGCAGCTCCATGACGGCCATGGTGGTGATGGGGGCCGGCAGCTCGATCCTCCACAGCTTCTTCCCCTGAAGACACGACAGACACGTCAAAGTTACTTTTGTCAAGGAAAATTATATAATAAATATCGTCGTCAACGAACCTTTATCACCTGAGGAAAACGAGACGCAAAGAAAACGCTGGTCATGTGACGATAACAATAATTATATATATGAATCAATATCGTAAAGGAATAAAAAACAGACTAAAATGTAGATTACAAAATAAGAAAAGTATCCTAATCATGAGAGTTCAACGTAGATCTGGGAATCATCTGCATAAGCTGTGACAAGAGACCTCAAGATGGTGGAGAGTCTGGAACAGGAGGAGCCCCAGAACTGGTCCCTGTAGGACTTCGGTTGTCTTGGTGTTTCTTAAAGATTCATATTCAAAACTGTTCCCACGTAACAGACTCATTAAACAAAATTATGACTAAATATCGTCGCAACGAAAATGCTGGTCATCTGACGATAACGATAATTAAATATAAAATGCAATATCGTAGAGGATTAAAAACGAGACTAAAATATAGATTACAAAATAAAAACTCATTCATTTTCGTTGATCAAAACGAGATGAAATGTTCTAACAAAAGATCCTTAATGTCCATGTTTTCAGTAGTTTCCTCTGGTTTAGTTCTGCTGCTGGGTGACGTTAGTCCGCAATCCCAGTCGCTGCAGCGGGGAATCAGATTCTGCAGGTTAGACGCTGATGCCGTTAACACAGAGCTCTAGGTTCACGTCAATTAAAATCAAAATTACAAAGAGAAACGCAGGGATCTGCTCTGGGTGGGGCTGGAGAAGAAGAAAATCCATCTTTGGATACACTTTCCTACATAGACGTGGAAAAGAAAACCCAATCTGTCGTTTAAATAGAAAAAGACGGGGAGAAATGCAGAAAATGAAATATGTTGTAAACTCAAATTAGAGTCTTCTGTATCTGGAATGAATGTATTCTTGAGTCTATAAGGTAATATAACAATAATACAATAATAAGATAACCTTGTTTGAATTGAAAAATGTGTTTGGATAAATACAATCTTTGACTAAAACTAGACTAAAATGACTTTTCGTCGACTGAAACTTGACACGACTAAAAGGAGAATGAACGTGACTAAAACTAATAAAAGCTAAAATGATAGCTGGACCCAAAGACGAGACTCCAGGACCCCTGGTCATGTGACCTCACCTTCTGTGTGAAGCCCTGCAGACTGTCGTCGCTGCAGCCCACCACCACGTTCTTGCCGACCCGCACCAGCCCCACCGGGTGGGACGGCAGCTCCACGCAGTACCTGGGCCTGTCGGAGTCCCTGGGGGCAGAACAAGGCGGGAACCTGTCACACCTCCATCCATCACCATCCATCAATCCATCCATATATAACCATCCATCCATCCATCCATCAATCACCATCCATCCATCCATCAATCACGACCATCCATTCATCCATCACCATCCATCAATTACCATCCATCCATCCATCCCCATTCATCCATCCATCCATCCATCCATCCATCCATCCATCCATTCATCCCCATTCATCCATCCATCCATCCATCCATCCATCCATCCATCCATCCATCCCCATTCATCCATCCATCCATCCATCCATCCATCCCCATTCATCCATCCATCCATCCATCCATCCATCCATCCATTCATCCCCATTCATCCATCCATCCATCCATCCATCCATCCCCATCCATCCATCCATCCATCCATCCATCCATCCATCCATCCATCCATCCATCCATCCATCCCCATTCATCCATCCATCCATCCATCATCCATCCATCCATCCATCCCCATTCATCCATCCATCCATCCATCCATCCATCCATCCATCCATCCATCCATCCATCCATCCATCCATCCCCATTCATCCCCATCCATCCATCCATCCCCATTCATCCATCCATCCATCCATCCATCCCCATTCATCCCCATCCATCCATCCATCCATCCATCCATCCATCCATCCATCCATCCATCCATTCATCCCCATTCATCCCCATTCATCCATCCATCATCCATCCATCCATCCATCCCCATTCATCCCCATCCATCCATCCATCCCCATTCATCCATCCATCCATCCATCCATCCATCCATCCATCCATCCATCATCCATCCATCACCATCCATCCATCCATCCCCATTCATCCATCCATCCATCCATCCATCCCCAATCATCCATCCATCCATCCATCCATCCATCCATCCATTCATCCCCATTCATCCATCCAACCATCCATCATCCATCCATCCATCCATCCATCCATTCATCCCCATTCATCCATCCATCCATCCATTCATCCCCATTCATCCATCCATCCATCCATCCATCCATCCCCATCCATCCCCATTCATCCATCCATCCATCCATCCATCCATCCATCCATCCATCCATCCATCCCCATTCATCCCCATCCATCCATCCATCCCCATTCATCCATCCATCCATCCATCCATCCCCATTCATCCCCATCCATCCATCCATCCATCCATCCATCCATCCATCCATCCATCCATCCATTCATCCCCATTCATCCCCATTCATCCATCCATCATCCATCCATCCATCCATCCCCATTCATCCCCATCCATCCATCCATCCCCATTCATCCATCCATCCATCCATCCATCCATCCATCATCCATCCATCACCATCCATCCATCCATCCCCATTCATCCATCCATCCATCCATCCATCCCCAATCATCCATCCATCCATCCATCCATCCATCCATCCATCCATTCATCCCCATTCATCCATCCAACCATCCATCATCCATCCATCCATCCATCCATCCATTCATCCCCATTCATCCATCCATCCATCCATCCATCCCCATTCATCCATCCATCCATCCATCCATCCCCATCCCCATCCATCCATCCATCCATCCATCCATCCATCCATCCATCCATCCATCCATCCATCCCCATTCATCCCCATTCATCCATCCATCATCCCCATCCATCCATCCATCCATCCCCATTCATCCATCCATCCATCCATCCATCCATCCATCCATCCATCCATCCATCCATCCATCCCCATTCATCCATCCCCATTCATCCATCCATCCATCCATCCATCCATCCATCCATCCATCCATCCATCCATCCATCCATCCATCCACATTCATCCCCATCCATCCATCCATCCATCCATCCATCCATCCATCCATCCATCCATCCATCCCCATTCATCCATCCATCCATCCATCCATCCATCATCCATCCATCACCATTCATCCATCCATCCATCCATCCATATACCCATTTATCCATCCATCCATCCATCCATCCATCCATCCATCCATCCATCCATCCATGGTCTTGGAGAAGCAACTCGCTGCTCTTGGATCTGGAAGGAGTTATAAAACAAGCTTAACGTTGTACAGCGAGAGAGTTTATTCACAGGTGGAAGAGATGGAGATGGTCGTCGGTCCTCTTAGCGGTGAACATTCCAGCAGGTTTACCTGCCACAGGTACGTCTGCGGTTCACATGACTGCTTCTGAGCAAACCTCTGCACTACGAGACCAGAGTTAAACCAAAACACCCCATAACCAGCGTTGAGCCGGGTGGAGGGTCCTGGTCTGGACCAGGCCCAGACCCAGACCCAGATCCAGACCCAGACCCAGACCCAGACCCAGACCAAGACCTGGTGGACCTCTGTAGACGTGAGGGTTCCTGGGTCTACAAAGTGCTGAATCAGGAACTTAGTTCTGGATGAGGGTTCGTTCAATAAATAAAGGCATCATGAAACAAGTTCTACGTTGTTGGACTAAGAGCCGTCAGGATCAGCTCCGACAGGTGTATCTTACCTGCGCAGGATGTAGATGTTCCCGTTGCGACACGCCACAGTGATGCGGAACTCCACGTCGAACTGCCCCGTCACGTCCATCATGGTCGGAGTACCCGGCAGGGACATCTGCCCACAGATGCGCAGTTTCATTTAAACCTCACTGGCCACGGTTACATGATGATTTTTAATTTGGAATAAATAATTCCGAATTAAACTATTTTCCTTCGAGTTTACATGGAAATAGTAATTCTGAATTGAGGTTTACATGGAAAACAGGTTTGATCGGCTTTATCCAATTCCGCCTAAGGTCTGGGGGTTGGGAAGGTTCTGATTGGATAGGGGGGCGGACCGGAGGTTAAACTACCGGAGGAAAAACAAACTTAGCCGCTACAACTTTGAAAAGCTCACAATTTTTGTTTCCTGCCATCTGTTCTTTTAATTATTTCCAGGTCCTCCAAGCTATTTATTAAATAAATGGTCTCTGCTCTTGACCAGCGTTTACTGCGTGCTGCCATCTTGAAACTTTGTTTGGAAAACCAGCCCAGCGCGGAATATAAGCGTCATGGAGACAGACGGGCGAGGGAACGAGCAGAAAGAAAGACCGGAATTAATTTAAAGAGGAATGAGTGTAAACATGATTGCGGAATTATTCTATTCGGATTTAAAATCGGAATAAACCAGCCACTTACTTCGGAATTAAGTCTAATTCGGAATGGCCATTTTCATTCGGAATTAGGTGTTTACATGGTAATTTTTACTCATTTTAAATCGGATTTAATTTAAATTCTGAATTAAAGAGGAATTAAACTTCCCACGTAAACGCACTCACTGAAGTGGGCCCGGGACGGATCCTTGAGGAACTCCACTTACAGGATGAGTGCCGGGGCCGGTTCAGACCGGTTCTGACCAGATGAGGGAGGGGGGTTGTACCTTAGAGAGGACGATGAAAGCTTCGGGGTCAAGGATGAGGACATCGCCGTTCTCAGTACCGATCACCAGGCAGCTGACGCCGTCTTCGTCGGCCGTGCTCTTCTTCAGAGTCCCGATACAGGTGATGACGGTCTGGAACCACAGCAAGGAATCATGGGAGCGCAGGCTAGCGGTGACGTCGTATCCGTGCCGCGCTGTTGACCCGCGGGGTTACCTGCCGCCTGATTGGCTGCTGTTTGTGCAGCTGCACGAATTCTTCGGCGTCGTGGTCGTCCAGCGCCAGGAAGCGGATGGAGCGGACGGACAGCGGGACGTCGGCGTTCCTCCTGATGCCCTCTAACATCTCCTTCAGGGTCGCGGGGTCGATCTGCCCCTCCTTCACCTGCTGCCACACGTCCTGCCAATCAGAGCACAGCAGCCGGTCACATGGTCGCTCCACACAGCAACCATACAGGCGTCGGTTCCATCCATCCATCACCATCATCCATCCATCATCCATACATCCATAACCATCCATCCATCACCATCCATCCATCCATCCATCACCCATCCATCCATCACCATCCATCCATCATCCATACATCCATCCATCCATCCATCCATCCATCCATCCAACCGTCCTCCATTCATTCATCCATCCGTCCATCAATCAACATTCATCCATTTATCCATCCATCCTTTCTTCCATCCATCCATCCATCCATCCATCCATCCATCCTTCCCTCCATCCATCCATCCATCCATCCTTTCTTCCATCCATCCATCCATCATCCATCCATCCATCCTTGCTTCCATCCATCCATCCAACCATCCATCCCTTCTTCCATCCATCTATTCATTCATCATCAACCCATCCATCCATCCATCCATCCATCCATCCCTTCTTCCATCCTTTCTTCCATCCATCCATCATTCATCCATCCATCACCATCCATCCAACCGTCCTCCATTCATTCATCCATCCGTCCATCAATCAACATTCATCCATTTATCCATCCATCCTTTCTTCCATCCATCATCCATCCTTCCCTCCATCCATCCATCCATCCATCCATCCATCCACATTCATCCATCCATCCCTTCTTCCATCCATCCATCCATCCATCCATCCATCCATCCATCCATCCATCCATCCATCCTGTCTTCCATCCATCCATCCACCCATCCATCCTTGCTTCCATCCTTGCTTCCATCCATCCATCCTTTCTTCCATCCATCCATCCATTCATCCATCACCATTCATCCACCCATCATCCATCCATCCATCCATCCACATTCATCCATCCATCCATCCCTTCTTCCATCCATCCATCCATCCTGTCTTCCATCCATCCATCCATCAACATTCATCCATCCATCCCTTCTTCCATCCCTTCTTCCATCCCTTCTTCCATCCCTTCTTCCATCCATCCATCCATCCATCCATCCATCCATCCATCCATCCATCCATCCGGGATGGAGACTAAAATGTCATCAGTTTTCTTTAACTAAAATAAGACTAACTGTGACTGAAACTTGACACGACTAAAATGGGTGTTAACGTGACTAAAACTAATAAAAACTATACTGATAGCTCGACAGGAAGGCACCTGCTCCAGGGCGTTGACCTCCAGACCCGGCAGCGTGAACTTGAAGTACGGCCGCAGGTTTTTGTAGACGTAGATGCAGGGCCCGGACGCCACGGCGACGGCGGGGATGCGGGGCTCGTGCAGGTCCATGAAGAAGGCCACGAGGCCGGCGGGCAGGTCCAGCAGGGCGCTCTCGCTGAGCAGAGCCGTGCCCCGGTACACCTTCAGCTTCATCCCGCTGGAGCCGTTGCCCAGGTCCCCCACCACCAGCCGGTTCTCCCCGTCCCCGCTCAGGTCCGCCAGGTCCACGCAGGACGAGAAGGTGTAGAGACCGGCCACCGGGTCATAGTGGGCGTCCAGCCACCGACCCGCGTCCCCGCCAGAATCCCCGGACGACATGACAACCAAGACTCAAAGCTCACTGAGAGATGCGACTCCGGTCCTGCAGGAACAGACGGGGGTCGGAAAGAACTTAAACTCCTGGTGGTCAGTAGAGGAACTGCAGGTCTGAAAACAGCTTTGCTTATGGGTCAATGACGAATAAGGATTTTCAACAGGTCAATTTTAAAATAATAAAAAAAAGAATATCTATTGCAGTAGTTCAAACATTAACAATGTTGTGTACACATAAATTCATATAAAACTTTTAAATTAAGTGATTTTTGTCAAGATGAATTGGCACTAACCTTAAAAAAGGTCATATGGTGCAACCGTGATTCATATTAAAATAAATTAATTTCATTAACATCTTGACATCCTTTTTTTTTTTTTTACAAGTTTTCAGTATAATACAAAAATTGTGTTTTTTTTAAGTCGCGCCACATGATATTTAATTAAATGGACATCATCAGTCAAACTTTGTTTGTATATTATGATGGAAATATAAATACAAATGTGTTGCAATCTTACACACTACAAGACATTCCAAAAATCATGCCAGATAGGGCAGAAGACTGATTTCAAAACATTTAGGGCCCGATTTACTAAGATCCTAAATAAAGAGTACTAAATTGCGTGTGCACTGAAAAAGTTTGCGCGTGCTGTTTGCGTGTGGTTTGCAGGTGATCAACTAAGATTGCTTGCGCAATTGATAACAGGTGCAAACAGCAGTATTTAAATGAGGTGTTGCGTGTCTTAAGGTTTGCAAGCGCAGACCTGCGCCATGGAGAGTGGATGGAATGCACAGTCACAAGTCACAAGCGCAAAATGAAATTGAACGAGTTGGAGTTAGAGATATTAGTGGAAGAGGCAAATAAACACATTCATGAACTACAGCAAAGAAATTTAAACATTACCAAAAGAAACGCATTATCGGAGAAAACCTGCGATAGAATAAATGCAGTTGGTAACACAAAAAACGGAAAAACGTCTGGTTTTTCATATTTCAATTTTAGGCACAGATCAAAAATACGAAATAGAAAAACGGGCCACAGGACTGAATTTGATTTTAATATTTAATTGGTCGGGTTTGCGTGACCCCGCGGTGCTCGGCATGATCTGAGGAGAAAAAGACAATCAGACGCAGAGCTGGAGAGCGCTTTGATTCATCTAATTATGAGTTACGTTTTTATTCAGATGTCCACAGTATATTGCAAATATTATATATTATATAGCAAACACTGACAGTAAATGTGTGACAGACGGGACCATCATATGGCCGTCGATTTAACGCGGAACCATAATTCAGGCGAAGCTGCAGTCTCTGCGCTGATCCTGACACAGCGGGTCGGAGCGGATTTGGTCATGATGTTTAACCTGTGTTTTGTGATTAATAAGCACGGGTTTTAATTAAAGGTAATTTACGAAGGATGATTTCACGTTCAATAAGATAAATAATCAATAAAATACAAAGTTTTTCACAAAGGCTTGGCCTGCTTGTGGGCGAGTGGAGGGGGGCACAATAAGAGAAGGTGGCAAGATATAAGGCGAAGGATTAAAGAAAAAGTGGCCTTTAATAAAACTTGTGCAACCATTTTTAAAATAGCATGCAGCAGAATAAAGACTCTCTCTCTGCGTATTCTTTGATTTTGGATGTCGCCTCCTTGTCACAATAACAGCAGCAGCAGATTAGCACCTTCCTTTCAAACGTATTAAATACAGACACAATCACAATACGCGCAATAACTTTCAGGCTTGGTAAATCTCATTGCGCGTGGTAAATGGAGCAATTTGCATCTTCCCCTCCCAGTATTTAGGATTTCTGCCGGGTACGGCCCATATTGATTATTCATCAGGGCAAAAGTACTAACTGAATTGCGTGTGCAATTTTGCGCATTTCAGAGACGCAGTCGTCTTTGCACGCTGTTAGTAGATCAGCTGGCACTTTGGTTTGCGGGTGCTGTCAAGTTTGCACAGGTTTTAACACACGCATACCTTTAGTAAATCGGGCCCTTAGAGTGATTTCAAAAAAGCTTTCAAAACAAGAGTCGTGGTCGGACGGTCGCACCACATGACATTTTGACGCTTAAAACAACAACAAAATCCCAAATAACTAGTATTTTTTGTAAAATTCAAGTGAGTCCCTATGTGGGACAGGTAGGTCATATATCTGGTATTTTTTAATCCATTTAAACCCTTTTTGAATTGAAAAAAAAATCTGTTTTTCAGAAAATATAGGCATCACGTCATTGACCCTTATGTTTAAAGCAGGAAAAAATCTACTTCCTCCCAACATACAAACCATGTTCAGAGAGAGGGGGGTTATGCCCTCAGAGGCCAATTCAACTGGAAACAACCTATCTGTAATACAGTTGCGAAAAGTAGGTGCATTTCTGTCTGTGGCGTGAGGTTATGGAATGCATTACCGAAAGAATGGAAATATAGCAAAAATGTGTTGAATTAAAAAAAAAAAAAAAAAAAAAAAAAAAAAAAAGGTATAAAGACATGATGATAGATAAGTACAGACTTGTTCCCGGGTAATGGAATGATGTCATAAAGAAAAGAAACAAAAGGATGGGTACATTGAGTATTATTATGATAAACACTTAAATAATCCTTTTTTTTAACATATGTGTGTACAGATACATGCATGTATGTAAGTGTAAGCATGTGTATATGTATGTGGATATGTAATGTGCTTGCAAATGTATGTATGTACATGTATGGATATATATGTAGGTACGTCATGAGCAGATAGGTATGCATGTATATGTGCATATGCTCTTTGTTGTTGTTAGTTATTATTCATTTGTTGTATTTCATATAAGGAAAATGTCTCAAACATGTCAGACAAAAGAACATTTTGAAATGTAAGAAGGGGGATGGGCATTCACAAGCTGAGGCTTCAGCCCTGACCCTTTGGTTGTGACCTAAGTGTACATGCTTGGTGGTGACCAATACAATTTTTTCATTCATTCATTCATTCATTCATTCATTCATTCATTCATTCAGTCTGGATCTGGACCCTAGTGGTCTGTAGAGGACCTGCAGGTCTGGATCTGGACCCTAGTGGTCTGTAGAGGACCTGCAGGTCTGGATCTGGACCCTAGTGGTCTGTAGAGGACCTGCAGGTCTGGATCTGGACCCTAGTGGTCTGTAGAGGACCTGCAGGTCTGGATCTGGACCCTAGTGGTTTAGATCAAAATGCATTTTTCAAAACGTTAGGTTACTTACGTAACCCCGGTGTTCTGCCAATTTCTGCTACCTGCCCAGAAATGCTACTTTGTGGTTCTAAAATGCGAACAGTCGATTTTCAAAGTTTCATTGCCACGCCAATCATTTCTTGCATGATGTAAAATTGATAATATGGGAAGTTGAGTATTTGATCCTTCAAAATACACGACCCATGACATGAATTGCATTAAACTTTGTGAACATTATGCGATAAAGAGAAAAAAAAACAATTCTATCGCTTTATTTGATATTCATTCAGTCATTCGCCTTTATTTACCCAGACAGGTCATTAAGAACATTCTTATTTACAATAACGGCTGGGCAAGAGACAAGGAAGTGGTTTAGGGAGTAAAACTCAGTAAAATTGTAGCTCTACAAACGTAGAAAACCATTAGGGAGCATTTTTTGGCAAAGCAGCAGAAATTGTCAGAACAGCGGTTCTCTGATAACGGAGGAAAAAACAAACAAACTTTAAATCCTCCATTAAGTCGCATTTCCGTCTCACCGTTGTCATGGAAACGCAGCTGGCGTTTCCTCGCTGGTTTTCTCTGGTTTTTCACGCTTGTTTCTCGCCCCGCTGCGTCGGTAGAAACGTCTGACCCGGCCAGTTGGACTCGGACCTGTCCAGGTCGTGCGTTGCAAACGCACCTGGCAGCTTTTTCTGATCTTTTAATCCACAAATCCGCTTCGGGCGACCAGTTTCTCTCCGCTGCATTCACGGTCGGTGGCTGATGACGTCACTTTCAAGTTGCTGCGTTCCATTTACCTCGGAAGTCGGAACTCGGATCTGGGAATGACGACACAGACGAGTTATCAGCGTTCCAGTTACAAAGTCGGAAAACAAGTTTGTAGTTCGCATATACCACATAAAAATGTGAAGTACACTATAGCAGCATATATATGCTGAACAATACTTGTATATGACTGATGTAGTGTGACCAAAACTAGAAAGAAGTGCTACGAATTATTACAGAGCTCTCTTCTACTGTTTACAACCGGGGCAGCCATCTTGGAATGTGAACTCGGGGGTGGTGAAGACTCTCCCACTTTCCCAGTGGGAAATCCCACTTCGAGGGGCGTTCCAGTTGAAAAATCCGACTGGTAACTGAGAAATTCCCACGTCCTAGGACAATTGGAACGCGGCATAATTCCTTTCCTTTTCTTTGCTCCATTATGTGAATTTAAATGTTTCATTTATTTTGTTATTCATATGCACCATTTAATTCTTAAAGCGTCTTGTTTTTTGTTGTTTGTATTCCTTACAAGAATCCCCATTCTTTATTTTTTTATTTGATTTTTTTTTACTTTTAATGTTTAAAAAAAATTGTATTATTTAATTTTTTAATTTTTTTATTTTCCTTTCTTTTCATATTGTATTTATATTGATATTTGTCCATTATCCTCCTTGAGAGTTTGTATATTTTCAATAAAGTTTTGTTTATCTTCTACTTTTAAATTATCATATATGGTCAAAGAGTCAATATTTCTTTTTTTAAGTTATAAAACAGTGATTTATGATAATATTTATACTAATATACTAATTATACTTTCTTTCCGTCATCAAAAATTCCCTATTTTTATTCCTCTTCTGTCGTCACTTATCGCTACTTATCGCGAGATCGTACCTGAACCCGCCTACGACTTCGATGACGTAGGCGTCTATCCGGCCTGTGATTGGTCCGCGCTCGCCGGTTTAAAACGAAGACCGCGGAGCAGAGCGGAGCCAACGTTAACTACGGATGTGAACGGGTTTTAATGCAGTTATTAACACGATTCCAAGTGAATCAAATACCCCGAGTGAGTCCTGGTTGCTCAAGTGTCGTATTACGTTGTAATCCTTTGAAATGTAATCATTTAACGAACGTGAATCATGAATCATTGGGGGATCTGAGCTAGTTGCGGCTAATGCTAATAACAAGGGTCGCAAACGGGCGTCTGTTGCATTTTATGTAGTAAAAGTTGATTATGTGGTTCTTCTGAGACTACTTTAGTTTTTCCTCTATTATTACATATAATTATCTTCCTTTTAGAAGTGATCAGGGTTGAGGACATCAGAGGGACAGATCAGGCTGGATGGGATTTCATGCTCCTTGTCTTGTCTCTTTTAATACCTAATAGTGTGGTGACACTTTTTACTCTTTTATTTTATTCTTATTCTATTTTATTCTTTGCTCTGTTTCATGATTGTATGTTGTATTCCTGTGGGTTTTATTCTGTAAAGACATGTGTCTTCTCTCCATAACTGGTGTGATTTGAGCTTCTTGGAGATTAATGTGACGAAAACAAAGGAACTGGTCATGTTGGAAAAAGATCCTGTGCAGCCCTTTAACAATCCAGGATCACACTTTAGAGGGATTAGGAGACTTTAAATACTTAGGTACCTTTATTGACAGCAATCTTAACTTTAATAACAACACCAACCACATCTTTAAATCTTGTAATCAACGGCTACATGTATTACAGAAGCTTAACTCTTTTAGTGTGAGCAAGCAGATTACGGAGACTGTCTATAAGAACCTCATAGAGGGAATCCTAACCTTTAACATGGCAATTTGGTACGGCAACCTTAACACAAAAAAATAGATGCAAGCTACAAAGAATAGTGAATCTAGCCTCAAAAATAATAGGGAAGACACAGAGAAACTTAATACCTAATAGTGTGGTGACACTTTTTACTCTTTTTTTCTTATTCTATTTTATTCTTTGCTCTGTTTCATGATTGTATGTTGTATTCCTGTGGGTTTTATTCTGTAAAGACATGTGTCTTCTCTCCATAACTGGTGTGATTTGAGCTTCTTGGAGGTTAATGTGACGAAAACAAAGGAACTGGTCATGTTGGAAAAAGATCCTGTGCAGCCCTTTAACAATCCAGGATCACACTGTAGAGGTTTGATTGATTGATTGATTGAAGAATTTATTAGAAGAATTGCATAGGATCAGGTACAGTTTCATGACAGTACAGATTTGCTGATACAAAGTCAACTAAAAGGCATTATTCCAAGAAAGCATTACACTTGTTTACATTGGAGACCTTTTTAAATTCATATAACATTGAATGACAAACAGGTAAGAAGCAGTACTTTGTAGGGAAGATTGTAAAAAAAAAAAAAAAAAAAAAAAGAAAAGGGGGGAATTACTGTTATTTTGCACAGAGAGAGACTAAAAAGGTGATGAGAAAAATAGAATAAGCTAGGTAATACGAAACAAAAAGCAGAAAACAAAACACAAAAAAACAAAAACAAGGTAGTAGGGGACTTTAAATACTTAGGTACATTTATTGACAGAAATCTTAACTTTAATAACAACACCAACCACATCTTTAAATCTTGTAATCAACGGCTACATTTACTACGCAAGCTCAACTCTTTTAGTGTGAGCAAGCAGATTATGGAGACTGTCTACAAGACTGTCTCAGAAAATTAGAATATTGTGATAACCTTCTTTATTTTCTGTAATGCAATTGGGAAAAAAAAAGTCATACATTCTGGATTCATTACAAATCAACTGAAATATTGCAAACCTTTTATTATTGTAATATTGCTGATTATGGCTTACAGTTTAAGATTAAGATTCCCAGAATATTCTAATTTTTTTAGATAGGATATTTGAGTTTTCTTAAGCTGTAAGCCATGATCAGAAATATTAAAATAATAAAAGGCTTGCAATATTTCAGTTGATTTGTAATGAATCCAGAATGTATGACATTTTTGTTTTTGTAATTGCATTACAGAAAATCACAATATTCTAATTTTCTGAGACAGTCCTGTATAAGAACCTCATAGAGGGAATCTTAACCTTCAACATGGCAACGTGGTACGGCAACCTTAACACAAAAAATAGATGCAAGCTACAAAGAATAGTGAATCTAGCCTCAAAAATAATAGGGGAAGACACAGAGAAACTTAAGTGGCATTTATAAGGAAGTGATTGGGAAAAAAGCTACCAGGATAGCAAATGATCCTACTCACCTACTCTGGGAACTAACTAACTAACTAAAGCACTTTGGCTCACCTGTAAAGGGCTATATAAATAAAGTACATTTTACATTTACATTTGTCTCCCTGCAGAGATGATGATGTCTTGTTTCGCCGAGATGCCGGAGAGGGTTGGACCAGTGGACGTCGAGGACATCAGGAAGAATCTACTGGGGGAACTATCGGCCCTGCCAGCAGCTCAGGTGAGCTCACCCGTCTGTAGGGTTGGCACCTTTAAGAAATAGAAATAAGGGACGCTGTGTTTCAGCAGCACAAGCACCAAAAAAAAAGGGACATCCCCAAAACTTCTAAAATGCATAGAAATGTATTTATTTTATATTAAAAAAAAAAAAAATGCTTTGACTGTACAGACAGCCAACCATATAGCAACTGAAATAGCCTCCTATGCTATTCTATGTATGTCCACATCAACCAAGATGTAGAATATAGCTACAGGTGAAGGTCGGAAAATTAGAATATGGTGTAAAAGTTCATTTATATTCAACTTAAAAGGTGAAACTCATATATTACCTAGTCTCATTACATCCAAAGCAAGATATTTTAAGCCTTTATTTGTTATAATTTTGATGATTGAATTTATTGATTTCATAAAACATTCTAATTTTTTTATTTGGGGTTTTCATAAGCTGTGAGCCATAATCATCAAAATTATGCCTTTTTAATTATGCCTTATTTTCCCATGCAGTGGGAAATATATTTGTTTCACCTTTAGTTGAATTTACTGAAACAAATGAAGTTTTGCAATATATTAAAATTTTCCAACCTTCACCTGTATATTATGACGTCAATAAATAACACAGAGCGAACCAACAAATGTTGCTGTCTTTAATATATCCTTTAATATATCCTGTCCTTTATTTTGTTCATTACTGTTAGTTCGTTGTTCATGTGTGTGCGAGTGTGACAGACGTGCATGGGACAATTGTGAAATACAGAATCAACTGCGATCCGTATTGAACTAATACGGAACGCAACTTTTAATTCCCAATTACGTAACAATTCCGTATTTCCAGGGACGGGTGGCGACCCTGCCTGTCTGTCAGTGGCTGTGGAAGAGGGGGGGGCACCTGGTAAACTAGTTTAGTTTATTGTTTTGCACAGTTTTAAAGGTATACAAGAAAATATCAAAGATAAATACTATTCGCTGCAGGAAGAGGCAAAAAACCCAATGGGTCTCCACCGAATGATCTAAATTCCTATCTAAATATATCTCCTTATTTTATGGGCTGAGACATTTTCTTCCTCTTGAAGCTTCTCCTAACTCTGTACCGGTATCTATTTGAGCCTCATTTAAATTATTGTAATGTTTTATGGTGTAATACATATCCAAGTTATGTCATCAAACTACAGATCTTACAAAAGAAAGTGATCCGAGTTTTATCATGGGGCAAATGTAATGCTTCCTCTGATACTCTTTTTTTTTTTTTTTTTTTTTATGGATAAAAGCTTCTGAAACTTACTGAGTGTAACATTTTCCACAATGCCTGTGTGATGTATAATGTGAAGATTTTAGACTCAATGACGGACTCTGTCATCTCATCCCAATTTATGCTCTGACTCATGAACACACCACAAGGGGAAAACAACTTTTAAAGGGAAAGAAAAGGAAACTGAAATGTACAAGTTTCAGTGTAACCTGTAAAGGTCCAAAAATTTGGGATGAGATTGATAGTTGCTATAAAAGAGTCTGGATCTCTCAATTTTCAAAAAGAGACTACGGTAAAACAAAAATTGTTATTGAATTATGTCTCTTCTTATTAAATTATGTCTAACTCTAAAACTATCTGTGAATGTTTATGTACCAATACCTGATATTATTATTTTTAGTATTATTTTTACAAGAATATCTTTGTATCTAGGAAATCTGCGGAGGTCTCAGGGTTTTATTGTTTTTTTTTTTATTTCTTTTTAGGTTATAAGGTTATTATATGTATCTGTGTCATTTATAGTTGTTTTGCTGTGTGATTCACAAGCTACAGTTAGCTTCTGGGGAGTCCCATTTTACAAACCTACCTCAATTGATTGTTATCTGTATTTGTGTTTTTTAAATTATTGGTGAATAAACTCTGTGAAAAAAAAGTTATTAAAATTTCACATGTTATAAAGAACACAAGATTAATATACAAAAACAAAAAGTATAACTACACAAACGTGATGGCAAACTAATAATGCAATATATAGATAGTAATAAAGACAAAAAAATAAGTGAGTGTGAGTGTGCATGAGATATTGTTTTTACAACTTGTATTGACTCCTGAGCAAATAAGACTAATTGTAAAAATGATCATGTCACTATGAGAACATGAAACACAAAAAAAAAAAAACAAATACATGTACAACAATACATTGGGAAAACAGTTACAAAACAGCAGTCAAGTTCCTTCAAACGTCTTTTATAACATTTCAAAGAGGAAGAGTCTTTGCCAGGTGGGAAAAATCATTCCACAATTTAGTCCCTAAATCTCATCGAAAATTGACCTGCAAGTGAGAAATTTAGGAGGATGAAGATCTGAGGATTGTCGAATAAGAATGAACTTATTGAAAAATTAACTAAGAATGAACTGAAATTTTAAACATAAGCTCAGGACACATTTAATTGATCAGATTACATAATGATATTTCTAGATTTGTTATTTTTTTCTTTAATCATGTAGATACCATGTATTCTATTCATGCTGCTGTTTATTTGCTTTGTTTTTGTTTTTAGACTGCAATCATGTATTCTGCATATTTTAAATCTTTGTACAATCTTTTGCTGTATTTTACATAGGTAGAGGCCTCGCATAAGCCCCTTGGGCTTTTTGCTTCAGCCTAGCACATTACCAATCTCTTTTTTACATTTGTATATTACTTGTTCTGTTTTTTTTATACTGTGCTGAATATAAAAATAAATAAATAATAAAATAAACTGATGCTGTCTGTGCAGGAGGGCGTCCAGTCCCGGTCTGAGAACCTGCAGGTCTACCTGAGGGTTCGGCCGTTCACTGCAGCGGAGAGCGACAACGGGGAGCCCCAGGTAACACACACCTGTCAGACGGGTACACAATCAAACAGGGGAGTCGGGGGCGCCTCATCGTCCAAACCTGTTCCTGAGACGTGTCCTCGTACAGACTCTTGTTCAGCAGCACGTCCACATGAGGGCACTAGCGAGTCCGTCTGAACGTTCCTCTGGAAACAGGAACCTCAGTCTTGTGGAGGGTGAGAGGTTTCCTAGAGTTCCAGTTTTCACTTCCACCAGACGGATCTAGTCCTGTTTCAGTTTCTCTGATGATGTTTATGCTTGATTAACACTCCTGCTAGACTCCCTCGCGTTTCCTTCCTTTAGGAACCAGATTTGTTCACGTACGCCAGCCACTTGCTGAGATGAACCAACAACGAAATAGCTTTTACAAAATTTAAAATAAAATAAAAAATGACAACAAGAAACAAATACACTGTTCAAAGAAAAAATGACAAAAAACAAGTTTCCAATATACAAATAACATCCAGACTGAAAAAGGTGTAGGCTGAAGCAAAGCTTATTGATTGCCTACCCTTAAAAGGAGTATTTAAAGTAATGAAATAAAAGCAAGAAGTAAGAGATAAGTATGACTGCGAGCTGTAAAACAAATTGCCTCCATGGGGATAACAAAGATTCCTTGAACCTCGAGAAATAAGAAAGAAAAAAGGTGCAGTCTACATGTTTCCTTCATCTTTGAATAATCAAATCAAATCACCAAATAAATGAATCGCCAAATCAACATAGTAAGCATCACCGCTCTTTACTTTGGTATAGAGAAATCATCCTTCTCTTCAATGTTATTTTAAATAAGGTTAAGGTTGTACATGATTTCAAATCCCTCTCCAACTTATTCCAAACTTCCACCGTTGCCACTGTAGCATCTCAGTTTGGTGTTGGTTCTGATTGTTGATTTCCTGTATCTGCTCTCCCCTCTGAGGTTGGAATGGCTTGGTCTTAAATTAAACATGTTTTGGATACAGTCTGGCAGCATGTTATTGTTGATTTAGAACATGAGCTCTGCAGTTTTGAAGTTGAGCTCATTTGTATCTATAAATAATTGGTTTTAATATATGGTTTTATTAAAGATTGATACAGGAGTTTTAGTGAGTTTAATGTTAGAATATTTTTACATTTATATAGAATTGCAATGGTTTTTGATATTTTGTTTTTTAAGAAGTTGACGTGAGGCTTCCAGCACAGCTTATGGTCAATAACCACTCCAAGAAACGTACAGGACTGTCTCAGGAAATTAGAATATTGTGATTAGAATTAGAATATAAGTTCTTTATTTTCTGTAATGCAATTAAAACAACTAAAATGTCATACATTCTGGATTCATTACAAATCAACTGAAATATTGCAAGCCTTTTATTATTTTAATATTGCTGATTATGGCTTACAGTTTAAGATTCCCAGAATATTCCAATTTTTTGAGATAGGATATTTGAGTTTTCTTAAACTGTAAACCATGATCAGCAATATTAAAATAATAAAAGGCTTGCAATATTTCAGTTGATTTGTAATGAATCCAGAATGTATGATATTTTGTGTTTTTGTAATTGCATTACAGAAAATCACAATATTCTAATTTTCTGAGACAGTCCTGTATTAACACATCCAGCAGATTACAGCTGTGTTCTCCGCAGGACTGCGTGACCATCGAGGGCCCGGACACCGTGGTGCTCAAGGCTCCCAGGAGCTGTCCGTCAAACGGGCAGAGTGACCGGTCCCTCCCACAGACGGGCCAGAGGTTCTCCTTCACCCAGGTACCCCGACCCGCCCGTTGCTGCTGACGCTGCCGTGAAGCGCCTGCTCACCCGCCGTGTCCCCGTCTAGGTGTTCGGTCCGGAGTCCAGCCAGAGGAACGTGTTCGAGAGTTCAGTCCGCAGCTCGGTCCAAGACGTTCTTCACGGGGGGAACTGCCTGGTGTTCACATACGGCGTCACCAACGCCGGGAAGACCTTCACCTTTCTGGGTCAGAACCACACTCCCAACTACTGTTGTTTCTGTCAGCCTGTGTCACTCTAGTCTTTGGATCAAGCTGCCATTTTAGTTTTGATTAGTTTTAGTCACGTTCATTCTCCTTTTAGTCGTGTCAAGTTTCAGTCAAGTCTGAGCATTTTAGTCTTATTTTAGTCAGAATTGTCCAGGACCATTTTAGTCTCGTTTTAGTCAAAGATTGTATTTAGCCAAACCCATTTTGCAATTCAAACAAGGTTATCTTCTTATTATATTATTGTTGCCTTATAGAATCAAGAATACATTCATTCCAGATACAGAAGACTCTAATTTGAGTTTACAACATATATATTTATTTTACTGTATTTTCCGCACTATAGGGCGCACTAAATATCTGGCAAAATACTGTACTATAGTGGCTGGGGTTGAGTTAGTATCTACCTGATGGAGCTGCGCTACAGCAAATGCTACAAAATCCTACAGCAAATGCAAAAAAAAAAAACAAGAAGAAAAGTACCGTTTGTCAAACTTTATTAACAAAATAAAAAGCAGCTTTGCTCCGTCTCGTCAAAGTCGCCATGATACGAGTCAGCATCGCTGCTGTTGTCTTGAACGTCTGTGACGATTCCTGGCGTTTTTAGCGCCATTACATCGGCGACACCAACTACATTACCCACAATCCCCCTGACTACAATAACAGAAATTACCGTAATGATCATATATAAGGCGCACTGCCGGTTTTTGAGAAAATTAAAGGCTTTTAGGTGCGCCTTATAGTGCAGAAAATACGGTACTTTTTCTTTTTCCACAACACATTGGATTTTCTTTTCCACGTCTATGCAGGAAAGTGTATCCAAAGATGTTCTCTTCTTCTTCTTCTCCAGCCCCAGAGCAGATCCCCGCGTTTCTCTATGTAACTTTATTTTTAATTGACGTGAACCTAGAGCTCTGCGTTAACGGCATCAGCCTCTAACTACTTAAAAATGGATATTAAGGATCTTTGTTGGAGCATTTTGTCTCGGTTCGGTCAACGAAAATGAAGACACATTTTAGCAGAGTTTTTATCTTGTAATCTACATTTTAGTCGGTTTTTTATTCCTCTACAATATTGCATTATATATTTAATTATCGTTATCGTCACATGACCAGCGTTTTCATTGTGGCTCGTTTTACTCAGGTGATAAAGGTTCGTTGACGACGATATTTAGTCATAATTTTGGTTGACGAAAACAACTTTACTTCTAACGAGTTTTGAATATGAATCTTTAAGAAACACCAGGACAACCGTAGTCCCACAGGGATCAGTTCTGGGGCTCCTCGCTCCTGTTTCATATTCTCCACCATCTTCAGGTCTCTCGTCACAGCTTATGCAGATGATACTCAGATCTACGTTGAACTCTCATGATTAGGATCCTTTAGTTTTGAAATGGCGTTTTAAATGTACGGTCTGTCTCTGCCGGTGTCTCAGGACCGGACCACGACTCGGGGCTGCTGCCGCGGTCCCTGTCGCTGGTGTTCAACAGCATCGAGGGCCGGCTGTACAGCCGCAGCGACCTGAAGCCTCAGCGCTGCCGAGACTTCATCAGGCTGACTCCGGAGCAGCAGGTGGCCGAGAGCAACGGCAGGAAGAACCTGCTGAAGCTGCTCAAAGAGGTGAGCCCCGCCCACAGGAAGTGCACTCACCCGAGTGAGGGCGAGTGCACTCTCGAGTGCACTACTCTCCATAAAATCTTAATTCTCCAGAATCGTTTTGTAAGACTTGCATCTCGATCTGTCTGGGATGCTACTGCTGCTACCTTATTTACAAATCTCCAGATTCTTACTATTTATGACATCAACAGTTACCAAATATGCATTTTTCTTTACAAGATATTTTCCTCAGAAGGAAATGTTCCTGAGCACTTTAGGACATACTTTGCTACAAACTCTCAATTTCATTCTTACTCAACTCGGCAGGCCCTCGCCTACATCCGCCGAAATGTCTGGAATCTAGAAGCCAATTTTTATTGAGGTATAGAGGTGTCAAAGTCTGGAATAGTTGGTACCAGATTGCACACAATTGTAGGTCCCTATCCATCTTCAAAAGTTGCTCAAGAGAACATTTGAATGAATGAATGAATGAATGAATGAATGAATGAATGAATGAATGAATGAATGAATGAATGAATGAATGAAAAACTTTATGAATGAAAAACTTTATTTCGAACATGCTAAAAAATATATATTTTAACCAAAGAACAATAGTTAAATAATAATCATGATAAATACAGTATAATACAAATCATAACAATCATAAACAAAAACGTGCCTCACTGGCTTTCTTTTTTTTTTTTTTTTTTCCTTTTTTTGCATGCTCGAAATGGAGCAGGGAGAAGTTAAAAAAACTTATTTAGCCCTGCCCCGGTTATTTACAACACAAAATATAATCGCCACCCTAAATTAAGCCGTATACATATACACATACATACATACATACATACATACATACATACATACATACATACATACATACATACATACATACACACACACACACACACACACACACACACACACACACACACACACACACACACACACACACACACACACACACACACACACACACACACACATATTCATATTCTCCATACATTACAATACTCAATATACACCATGGAGCAATACATTATACTTTATATATTATACATTTAACTAGAACCTTTGGCATATATCATAGTCAACATACATACATCATACAAATTCAACTATCTAACACGCTATTTTTTTTTTAATGTAACTCTTCCTGTCTATATCTCATAATAATGCATTCTTTATATCTTTTTTTGAACTGGTTCATACTTGAGCATTGCTTGAGTTCTACATCTATACTGTTCCATAGCTTGACTCCGCATACTGAAATAGAGCAGGTTTTAAGTGTTGTCCGAGCCACTCTGGTTTTTAGATTTAATTCCCCCCTTAAATTATACCCCCCTTCTCTATCAAAGAACATCCCCTGAATATTCCTAGGGAGTTGATTATGTCTTGCTTTATACATTATCAAGGCAGTTTTATATTCAATAATATCTTTAAATTTTAAAAGATATGAATTTGAAAATAATCTATTAGTATGATCTCTATATCCAGAATTATGTATTATTCTTATAGCTCGTTTTTGGAGTATAGTTAATACATTCAGTGATGATTTATAAGTATTTCCCCAGACCTCTGTACAGTAGTTCAAGTATGGCAAAACCAGGGAACAGTATAGCATGCGTAGTGAGTTATAATTTAATAAGTGCTTAGCTTTATTTAAAACTGAGACACTTCTAGATAATTTATTATGTATATATTTTATATGAGATTTCCAGCTAATTTTATCATCAATTATTACCCCAAGAAATTTGTTTTCTGAAACTCTCTCAATTTCAACACCATCTAACTGTATTTTTACCTGATTATCTATCTTATAATTACTGAATAACATTAGTTTAGTTTTAGCCAGATTTAACGACAATTTATTTTTATCAAACCACCTTTTCAACTTATATAATTCAGATGTGACCTTGTCCAATAGCTCCTGTAAGTTTTTTCCAGAACAAAATATATTTGTGTCATCTGCAAAAACTACCATTTTGAAGATATTAGATACATCACACATATCATTTATATACAAAATAAACAATTTCGGACCCAGTACTGACCCCTGTGGGACCCCACAAGCAATGCTCAAGCATGTGGACACAGACTCACCCAACTTCACAAATTGTTTCCTATCACTTAAATAGCTTTGCACCCAATTTAATACTATTCCTCTAATCCCATATCGTTCTAATTTATTAAATAATATATCATGATTGATAGTATCAAATGCTTTTTTAAGATCTATAAATACCCCAGCTACATAATTATATGCATCTATAGAATTCGTTATTTCCTCAATAGAATCCATCAATGCCATAGCTGTTGATCTGTTTGCTCTAAATCCGTATTGACTGTCACTGAGTAGACAGTGTTTTTCAATGAATGCATCTAATCTATTGTTGAAAAGTTTTTCTAAAATTTTGGAGACTTGAGGAAGTAAAGAAACAGGTCTATAATTCGTGAAGTTGTGTCTGTCCCCAGCTTTAAATATTGGTATCACTTTAGCTATTTTCATGCCATCAGGAAATTTACCGGTTTGAAATGATAAATTGCAAATGTATGTTAGTGGTTTAGAAATCCCTCTGATTATCTTCTTTACTAGTTTCATATCTATATCATTACAGTCAGTGGACATTTAATTCAACAGTGTAGTCAAGAAAGCTCTTGCTTTTCCCACTGTTAATGTTTCTTTTGTACTCTATATTCTGTGTTGCCACTTGTTCAGCATAATATTCATATTTTCATGATCATGTCTTTATAGTTCAACAGTAATTTTTATTTTCATTCATGTTCTGCATGCAATTTTTTTTTTTATGATTTTGTATCCTCATAACTATACTGTTAAATGTTATTAGGTGGGGGCTCCTCATAATCCTACTGGCTTGCTCGCTCCTCCCTGCACAGTTTCTTTTAACTGCACTTATTTGTGTGATATTATTTTTATTGTATGTGCTAAATAAACTAAACTAAGTGCTAAAGAGCGCGTGTGCCCTCTCTCCGCAGAAGGACAAGAGTGTGACGTTCGGGCGGTCGGCGTTCCTCGAAGGTCGGTGGTCTTTGTTGAGTATGAACATAAGTCCGTTGTGATGTCAGGCTGGAGGTAACTGAAGGTTTCTGCAGGTTCCTCTCTCAGCAGCAGCAGCTGCAGCGTCTCCGACGCCGACAGCGTCTGTCTGGACGTGTCGCCCAACGTCCGCTTCTCCGTCTGGGTCTCGTTCTGCGAGATCTACAACGAGAACATCCACGACCTGCTGGAGCCGGTGAGAGCCTCCGGCCGCTAAACGCTTCACATTCCTTCCTTTAACGCTAAATAAAGTATAAATCGGATGCACGTTGTTGGATTGATCAGTTATTTGATCAGTTATTGATTCCTGCTGTTCAGGTTCCCAGCGGACACCAGAAGAGGACGGTGCTGCGTCTGTCCCAGGACATCAAGGGAAACTCCTTCATCAAAGGTAACACGGGTCTGAAACCCTGGAGGAGTCCAGGCCCCTCCCCCTCGCGGCGTCCCGATCCGACCGCGGGGTCGTTGTAGACGTTGGTAGGCGCTAACCTGAAGGCTTGCGTTGTTCTTGCTCTTCTCAGCGAGCAGCCTGTGCTGCCGCGGGCCCCTTCCCCGCACCCCAACTCAAAAACGACCGCAAAAACGCCACACATGGAGGTGATTTACTTTAAAACTCTTAAACTTAGCGATTCCTATGATTGATTCCCTATTTAGAAGTTTCGTAATCGGACCCGGCTGCTAGTGAATCTTTATTTTTTTTAAAAGGGACCTATTATGGCATCAAATACCTATTTTAGACAGGCCTTGAATGTCTTAAAAACAAGCTTTTGATTGTTTTTGCTAAATAAATTAGAAATTCAGCCTCTGAGCCATGTCTTTATCTTCCCATTCTCTAACCTCATTATCTATGCAGGATTCTGAGTGGGCGGGGCTATGATAATGAGGCTCTGTGCTGATTGGCTGCCTGAATGACGCGATACACCGCTACGAAAAAATGGCGGAAGCTCCGGCCGGCGGAGTTAATTGTGGCCGTGGTTTCACGCATCGGAGGCCAACCGATGTAAATCGCGCCCGTCGTTACGTAAAGACGAGAGCAGAATCTTATTGGCTCGTAGATCCACATCAGACTGGACGGCTCATCCGGGCGGCTGTACAGACACTGCAGAATTTGGTTGCTTTCCTCCTTCTCTGAGGAAAGATGCATGACGTCATCTCTGTGCGCGCATCCCGGACAGGTACAGCTAGACTTAAAACGGTAACTTAGACTAGAAAACGGTAAGGACGTCCATCATATTCAAAGTCGTCGTCCACAACCTCAGAATTTGACAAATATTCAGACATGTTTCAAATAACTAACAGTAAACTAACAGTAGCGAACTCCAGCTGTACACGGAGCTGTGTCTGGGACGCGCGCACAGAGATGACGTCATGAGTTCAGAGGTCTTGTTTACAAACTGATTTCCTTGTTGTTAGTGAGTTATTATGTGTTTAACTGAATAAAAACCTGGGGACTAAGATGTAGCAAGAGTGGGCAAAAGAAATGAACGAGTTTCGTGGCAATAATGTGTTATTTAGACGTTGCATCGTCTGTGTCCGATATATATATATATATATATATATATATATATATATATATATATATATATATATATATATATATCTTCCGAAGGACTCCAAATGACACCAAACTTTTCTGGGTGAGTATACGACCATAAAAAATGCCAGAAATAAGGTCCAGGTTGTAAAAAACGAAACTTTCCCTTTAAGTGACTTAAATTTTCAGGCGTTATTAACGGTGCTAAAGGGGAAAACCGGCGTCGTTGTCACTCTTCTCGACGAGCCGCCAGTGCTGCTGGAGGCCCCGCCCCCTCAGCTGGAGAACAGCAGGTGTGTTTCTGCACCTGCGGTACGTTTTAAACAACAAAGCAGCTGGTTGGGCCGGGCTGTTTTCATTTTATATACAGTATTTTTTATAAGTTTCTTTTGTCAGGAAGTTTCGTAAACAACGTCACCAGGTAGTTTACTTTATCGTAAAAGCTTTTATTTATGTCAATGTCAATTTTATTTATATAGCTCATTTAAAAATTACTGAGGTCGACCAAAGTGCTGTACAGTATACAATAAAATGAAACAATACCAAAAGAAAATACAGTACAAAGTGTAGAAACAATAAAATCACTAACATGCTAGAATGATCAATAAAATAGTAATAAAAAATAGAAAATAGACGGCAAAGAACAGACACACAAAGTGCACAATCACTTCTCACAGATGTAGCCACTACTCACCGTACACCAAAAGCCAAAGAAAATAAATACGTTTTCAAAGAAGACTTAAAAACCTCTAGGGTCTGAGCAGATCTAATATTTAGTGGCAAGCTATTCCACAGCTCAGGGGCAGCCACCGCAAAAGGCGTCCAGAATCCCGTTATTGGTTTTATCGGCCGTAGCTGCTGCCACTGTCGTAGGCGGAGCTAACCGAGCCCGTACTGCCCTCCGTTTGTTAACCTCTGACCCTCGTGGGGGGGACGGGTCCGTCAGGTCTGCGCTGGGTCCAGGTGGACAGCTTTGAGGAGGCATACAGAGTGATGAAGATCGGGAAGAAGAACCAGAGTTTCTCCAGCACCAGACTGAACCAGCTGTCCAGCAGGAGGTGAGCGTCTCCGAGGTTCTGCTCCGACCCGGACCGGCCCGGTCCGCTAACCCGCTAACCCGCTGCGTTTCTGTCCACAGCCACAGCATCTTCTCGGTGCGGATCCTCCGCGTGGACGACGTGGGCGTTCCCAGGGTCCTCGGCATCAGCGAGTAAGTCCTTCCTCCTCCTAGTTTGTGGTTCCGCGGCGGCGGCCGACCCGAGCGATGACCCTGGAAAGCGTCACGGGCGTCATAGCCAGCCGGCTGCCATTAATTTTCTATGAAAGTGCCTGTCGAGAGGCAGCGAGAGCAGTGAGAGCAGTGAGAGCAGTGCGTCAATTTGAAGTTGAACAATCTCAACTTTATGCAAATGAGCAGCGGCGTCCAATCACAGGCCGGGATTCCCGAAGCCTCAATGCAGATTGTACCTTCATGTACACAAACGTACACTCATTCACATGCACACATGAGCAGAGCTGTGCACTAACACACTTATTTTATCAGGAATTAATACATTTCATCCAGCAAACTGACATTTTTGCTGATTGGACTGCTGTTTTTACCTGAACTGCTCATGTGAAACACGTAACTGATGGTTGAGGAGCTGGATGGTCCCAACCATTTTATTTGCTACATCGATCCAACGCAAAGTAATTAAAAACCGTGCTTATTAATCACAAAACACAGTTTAAACATTATGACCAAATCCGCTACGACCGGTGTGTCAGTGCTGCTCACCGCAGACTTGGGCTTCAACTAATGACTATTTTAATGGTCGACTAGTCACCGACTATTGAAACGATTTGTCGACTAATCGGATAATTAATTTAGTATGAGGTTTCTTTAATTATGTGGCAAATGATAATAAACACAAGAAAGATGGCACTAGAGTCCTGATATAGCGGGACTATTTTCTTCATCCTGCTCCCGCCCGCATCCGCAAAACTCTGAGAATTCCTGCCCGCACGGCGCATGATATTAGAGATGCATTAATTTAGTGTCTTCTCCCGTCCCGCAAGAGAAATGTCCAGACAAATCTATCTGATTTAATGTTAAACATGATCATTGTGGAGTTTGATGGATAATTGACAGTTCATAGGAAACCTGACTGAAAGTTAGATGCAAATCCATCATTGTCATCACACAAGCTTTTTCGCCTTTCGCGCTGCATCAATTATGATTGAGGTTATAGCAACGAGAGTAGCTGTGAGTGGCTCAAATAACACTAATAAATAACATGAAATAAACAAAGTTAACGAATGAAACAAATTAATTTAACAAATGAAAATAGGCTTAATATCTTACCAAGGCGATTCCGTTTCATTCAACACTCCGACGTGCTTTCTCTTCAAATGCATTATCGACTTTTGAAGTTTTATTACCCGCAGCTGCTGAGACGCTATCGTGCATGCGCGACTCTCGGCAGAGATTGTATTGAAGTGAGACGCCTCACTCCGTTGGAAAAACACTTCTGGCGACAATTGTCGACAATGGAATTCATTGCCGACAATTTTGATCATTGATTTTTGTCGACAACGTCGACGAATCGTTGCAGCCCTACCGCAGACAGACTGCAGCTTCACCGGGACCAACGGTTCTGACGGTTGCTGTTGATCCAGGACCAACCTTGTTAAGGAGCATCAAATTCACTCTTATCTATACGTGTCAGGGTTTGACACTTCCCCCCAGTGTTTGTAACTTTCAGTTCTGTCTTGCCCCGCCTGTGTCCCATCTGCCCTGATTGTGTCCACACCTGTGTCTCGTCTTGTCTCGTTATCCCTTCAGTATATCTTGTCTTGTCATTCCTTGGTTCCCTGTCGGTCCGTACTGGTTCTTCCCTCCATGTCTCCTCGTCGGTTTTCCCTGTTCCTGGTTTTTGTTTATCCTGCTCTGCAGCGCCTTGTGTTTTGCCTTTTTTTGGATTAAATCCTTTTGTTTTTGAGAACTCCTGCCTCTGGCCTCCCTCTCTCTCCCTGCACTTGGGTCCTTTAAAAACCATACCACAACAGAACGGACCGACCAACATGGACCCAGCGGGAGAGTATATTACTCTTTTTGAGTTCTTCCGCCGAGAGGCAGAGAAAAATGGGGACCCCTTTCTGGGAACCTGCCAGGCTCGAGGCGGGCCCGGGGGTTCTCAGCCCCAGGGGAAGCGACGGCGTCAGCGCCAGCCCCAGCCTGTTCCGGTGGGGGCCCTGGACGCACCTCTTCCTGTTCCCGAGGTGGTCCTGGACGCATTCCAGCCTGTTCCCCCCTTCTGGGGAACACGCCTGGCTCGAGGCGGGCCCGGGGGTTCTCAGCCCCAGGGGAAGCGACGGCGCCAGCCCCAGCCTGTTCCTGCTCCAGCGGTGGTCCTGGACGCATCGCCCCCTGTTCCTGCTCCAGCGGTGGTCCTGGACGCATCGCCCCCTGTTCCTGCTCCAGCGGTGGTCCTGGACGCATCGCCCCCTGTTCCTGCTCCAGCGGTGGTCCTGGACGCATCGCTCCCTGTTCCTGCTCTAGCGGTGGTCCTGGACGCATCGCTCCCTGTTCCTGCTCTAGCGGTGGTCCTGGACGCATCGCTCCCTGTTCCTGCTCCAGCTCCGAGGACCCGTGCCCCCCCTCAGCCAGCTCCGAGGACCCGTGCCCCCCCTCAGCCAGCTCCGAGGACCCGTGCCCCCCCTCAGCCAGCTCCTAGGACCCGTGCCCCCCCTCAGCCAGCTCCTAGGACCCGTGCCCCCCCTCAGCCAGCTCCTAGGACCCGTGCCCCCCCTCAGCCAGCTCCGAGGACCCGTGCCCCCCCTCAGCCAGCTCCGAGGACCCGTGCCCCCCCTCAGCCAGCTCCGAGGACCCGTGTTCCCCCCCAGCCCGCCCTGGATGTGGACTGTGGGGACATCTGGGATCTGTCCCTTGAGGGGGGGCCAGCGCCCCGGACCCGGGTACCCCCGCAGCCGGCACCTCGGACCCGGGTACCCCCGCAGCCGGCACCTCGGACCCGGGTACCCCCGCAGCCGGCACCTCGGACCCGGGTACCCCCGCAGCCGGCACCTCGGACCCGGGTACCCCCGCAGCCGGCACCTCGGACCCGGGTACCCCCGCAGCCGGCACCACGGACCCGGGTCCCCACTCGGGCAGCTCCGGGGATCCTCTGCCCCCCGACGCCGGCTCCCCGCATCCTGTCTGCTCCTGTTCCGGTTCCCCGCATCCTGTCAGTCCCGACTCCGGCTCCCCGCCTCCTGTCAGCCCCGACTCCGGATCCTGAGGCGGTCCCGCAGCCCTCTGTTCCTGAGGCGGTCCCGCAGCCCTCTGTTCCTGAGGCGGTCCCGCAGCCCTCTGTGCCTGAGGCGGTCCCGCAGCCCTCTGTGCCTGAAGCGGTCCCGCAGCCCTCTGTTCCTGAGGCGGTCCCGCAGCCCTCTGTTCCTGAGGCGGTCCCGCAGCCCTCTGTTCCTGAAGCAGTCCCGCAGCCCTCTGTTCCTGAGGCGGTCCCGCAGCCCTCTGTTCCTGAGGCGGTCCCGCAGCCCTCGGTTCCTGAGGCGGTCCCGCAGCCCTCTGTTCCTGAGGCGGTCCCGCAGCCCTCGGTTCCTGAGGCGGTCCCGCAGCCCTCTGTTCCTGAGGCGGTCCCGCAGCCCTCTGTTCCTGAGGCGGTCCCGCAGCCCTCTGTTGTCTCATCTCTGGTCCCAGAGCCCCGTCAGGTTCCCGAGCCCCGTCAGGTTCCCGAGCCCTGTCAAGTCCCCGAGCCACGCCAAGAATCCCCGTCACGCCCCCCGCCAAGACCCAGGCCTAGGCCTCGGGGACGCCCCCCCGAGCGGTCTCGCTGGTCTGCCCGGTCCCGAGGTCGGCCCCCGGAACTTTGGCCGTGTGTGGCCTGGGCCCTCCTCCAGGCCCCCTCCGCCCACCCTGGGTTAGGACTCTGGGGACATCTGGGATCTGTCCCTTGAGGGGGGGGTACTGTCAGGGTTTGACACTTCCCCCCAGTGTTTGTAACTTTCAGTTCTGTCTTGCCCCGCCTGTGTCCCATCTGCCCTGATTGTGTCCACACCTGTGTCTCGTCTTGTCTCGTTATCCCTTCAGTATATCTTGTCTTGTCATTCCTTGGTTCCCTGTCGGTCCGTACTGGTTCTTCCCTCCATGTCTCCTCGTCGGTTTTCCCTGTTCCTGGTTTTTGTTTATCCTGCTCTGCAGCGCCTTGTGTTTTGCCTTTTTTGAATTAAATCCTTTTGTTTTTGAGAACTCCTGCCTCTGGCCTCCCTCTCTCTCCCTGCACTTGGGTCCTTTAAAAACCATACCACAACAATACGGAAATAACGCTAAAATATAAAGAAGGAAAAGTGTGATCCATGGTGAAATAGGAAACTAAAAATGTGCAGCTATATATAGATCGGGGGTCGACAACCCGCGGCTCTAGAGCTGCATGTGGCTCTTTAGCGCCGCCGTAGTGGCTCCTGGAACTTCTTCAAAAATGTTTGACCTTTTTTTTCCTTTTGTTCTTTTTTCTTTTTTTTTCTTTTCTTTTCTCTTTTTTTCTCTTTTTTCTCTCGAGATTGTACTTCAACATTAATCTCGACATTCTGACTTTTTTCTCGACATTTCGTCTTGCATAATGAAAAAAAAATCTTCCCCCAGTTATAACTAATATAGATACATGCAGCATATGTTGCCTTCATTCTAAGGCTTATACAAGACTTTTTTATTTTTTGCGGCTCCAGATATATTTGTTTTTTGTGTTTTTGGTCTTTCAACTTTTTGGGTTGCCGACCCCTGATATAGATAGATGTAGATTATATGCACGTTGTTCCCTCCAGTTCTGCAGCGCAGGTTTAGCCCCGCCCACTGCAGGCGTCGACAGACTATAGTGTGAATCCACCAAGCAGCGCGATGCAGGCGTCGGGCGATTTTTGACGCTTTCAGTGTGAATCCAGCATGACAGCCCTCTCGTTGTCCAGGCTGGCCCTGTGTGACCTGGCCGGGTCGGAACGCTGCTCCCGGACCCACAACACCGGCGAGAGGCTGAAGGAGACGGGGAACATCAACAGCTCGCTGCTGACGCTGGGGAAGTGCATCAGCGCCATGCGGCTCAACCAGAACGCCAAGTAGGACCCCATCCCACCCCCCCCGACCCCCCCGTCTCTGTGTGGCGCCGCTGTGTCATCCCTCGGCTCACCGATCTGTCCCCCCGCCCCTGCAGGTTCCAGCACCACGTCCCCTTCAGGGAGTCCAAGCTCACCCACTTCCTGCAGTTCTTCTTCTGTGGTTCCGGCCGCGTGTCCATGGTGGTCAACATCAACCAGAACTCGTCCTGCATCGACGAGACGCTCAACGTGCTCAAGTTCTCCGCCCTCGCTCAGAAGGTAGCCACGCCCACTCCCTCTCCAGGGCGACGGGGGGGGCGGAGCCTGTCCCAGACCGTGGTGCTCCCCCCACCGTGCCCCTCTGTTGGGATCTCTGGTTTCAGACCTGCTGGACTGGTTTCTGGTTCTGGTTCTGAACACGGGATTCCTGGATTTCATTATTTTATACTAGTGATGCACCGAAATGAAAATTTGTGGCCAAAACCGAAAATAATAACAAACACTTGGCCGAATACCGAATAATACCGAACAATGGTTCTTCGCAGTTTTTCATTTATTATTTAATTTATTTAATTTAATTTAATTTAATTTATTTAATTTATTTATTTTTTCACAATTGCATAAATCAAAAAATGTGCAGTGAAATACTGCCAGTCATAATTTCTCTTACTGTACTTATTGTATTTTTTTCTCATAATCCTTTTTCATTTTCTCCCGTTCAAATCCAGTTAAACGGGTCGTGGTGGGGCTGATCTCTGCAATTTGAAGCCTTGTATAATAATTGTAAAAATCTGGGTTATTTTCTTGGAGGATCTCGTCAAACATATCAGACAGTGAGGCATCGCATCGGTAGTACGGGCTCTCTCCCTTTTCTCTGCGCTTTCTCCCCGATCTCCTGCGCTTTGCGTCCCGTGACCGTCTCCATCACCAAGCGGTTTCCCAAATCCAACTCAGCCTGGATCATTTCTCGTGTCCTCTGCTTTTTCCCACATCCAAGTAATGATCTGACATGCTGACATGTTTGCTGTGTTTAACTCCGCACGTCCCTCACTCCACGCTGTTTGATTGCGTCATTTACACATGCCGTTATTAATTGTTGATTCGGTGCATCACTATTTTATACTTAAAAGAGGTTTTAACAAGATTCAGGGGTTTAGAACCGGGGGGGTTCTGGACTGGTCTGAGACTGTAAACCAGGTTTCTGACTGGTTCTGGATCAGTTCTGGGCTTTTACTGCGTTTTACTATTTCAAGTGGGTCCAGACCAGGGATCAGACCAGATCAGACCAGATCAGACCAGATCAGACCAGATCAGACCAGGGATTAAACCAGACCAGACTAGGGTTTCGACTAGACCAGTGTTTAGACGAGACCAGACCAGGGATTAGATCAGACCAGACTAGGGTTTCGACCAGACCAGGGTTTAGACCAGACCAGTGTTTAGACGAGACCAGACCAGGGATTAGACCAGACCAGGGATTAAACCAGACCAGACCAGGGTTTAGACCAGACCAGTGTTTATACGAGACCAGACCAGGGATTAGACCAGACCAGGGATTAAACCAGACCAGACCAGGGATTAGACCAGACCAGTGTTTAGACGAGACCAGACCAGGGATTAGACCAGACCAGGGATTAGACCAGACCAGGGATTAAACCAGACCAGACCAGGGTTTAGACCAGACCAGTGTTTAGACGAGACCAGACCAGGGATTAGACCAGACCAGGGATTAAACCAGACCAGGGATTAGACCAGACCAGGGATTAAACCAGACCAGTGTTTAGACGAGACCAGACCAGGGATTAGACCAGACCAGTGTTTAGACGAGACCAGACCAGGGATTAGACCAGACCAGGGATTAAACCAGACCAGGGATTAGACCAGACCAGGGATTAAACCAGACCAGACCAGGGATTAGACCAGACCAGTGTTTAGACGAGACCAGACCAGGGATTAGACCAGACCAGGGATTAAACCAGACCAGACCAGGGTTTAGACCAGACCAGTGTTTAGACGAGACCAGACCAGGGATTAGACCAGACCAGGGATTAAACCAGACCAGACCAGGGATTAGACCAGACCAGACCAGTGTTTAGACCAGACCAGACCAGTGTTTAGACCAGACCAGACCAGTGTTTAGACCAGACCAGGGATTAGACCAGACCAGACCAGGGATTAGACCAGACCAGGGTTAAAACCAGACCAGGGATTAGACCAGACCAGACCAGGGATTAGACCAGACCAGACCAGGGATTAGACCAGACCAGACCAGGGTTAAAACCAGACCAGGGATTAGACCAGACCAGACCAGGGATTAGACCAGACCAGGGTTAAAACCAGACCAGGGATTAGACCAGACCAGACCAGGGATTAGACCAGACCAGACTAGGGTTTCGACTAGACCAGGGATTAGACCAGACCAGGGTTAAAACCAGACCAGGGATTAGACCAGACCAGGGATTAGACCAGACCAGGGATTAGACCAGACCAGGGATTAGACCAGACCAGGGATTAGACCAGACCAGGGTTAAGACCAGACCAGGGTTAAGACCAGACCAGGGATTAGACCAGACCAGGGATTAGACCAGACCAGGGTTAAGACCAGACCAGGGATTAGACCAGACCAGGGATCAGACCAGATCAGACCAGGGATTAGACCAGACCAGGGATTAGACCAGACCAGGGATTAGACCAGACCAGACCAGGGATTAGACCAGACCAGACCAGGGATTAGACCAGACCAGGGATTAGACCAGACCAGTGTTTAGACCAGACCAGACCAGGGATTAGACCAGACCAGACCAGGGATCAGACCAGACCAGGGTTTAGATTAGACCAGACCAGGGTTTACACCCCCCCCCAGCGGTGACTGACAGCTCCACCTGTCCAGGTGGTGGTTCTGACATCACGGCCGTCCGTCCCGGAGGACGACGCCCACCAGCCCACGGACCTGTCAATCATCCTGGACGAGCCCGACGAGCGCTGGAACAGGTCGGGGCGGGGCAGGAGGAAGAGCTCCATGGTTGCCTGGGAGACGAGCCTGGAGGACGTGCTGGAGGACGAAGACGACGAGGAAGACGAGGAAGACGAGGAAGAGGAGGAGGAGGAAGAGGAGGAGGAGGAGGAGGAAGAGGAGGAGGAGGAGGAGGAGGAGAGTGTGATGGAGGGAACAGTGCTGGAGGCTGGAGCCGAGGAGGAGGTGAGGACCGTCCCGGTACCGACTCGTCTTCTCTTCCTGTGGGTGTTTGGATGGAGGTAGATTTGTTTCTTAATTATTCAATCAAAAAAAAGATTGCTTCAATCAAAAAATATATTTTCAAATAAAAAAAATTTATTTCAATAAAAAAATGTATTTCAATCAAAGAAAAAAAGTGCTTGAATGCAAAAAAAACATTTGACACTCAAGAAAATGCATTTGAACTCTGTTTTTCTTTGATTGGAAATGTTCTCTTTGATAGAAGTGAAGTTTTTTTGATTGAAGTAATGTTGTTTTATGTTTGGGCCATATTATGGGTAGGACATTTGTGTCTTTATCATTTAATCAAAAAAGAAGTTGCTTAAAAAATAAAGAAATATTTTCAATTAAAAAAACATTTTCAATAAAAGAAAAAAAGTGTTTGAATGCAAAAAAAAAAAATTGAGACCCAAAAAATTGCATTCAAACACTTTTTTTTTCTTTGATTGAAATAATATTTTTTTGATTGAAGTGCATCTTTTTTTTAATTGAAAATATATTTTTTGATTGAATAATTAATAATTAGCTTGAATAATAATTAAACAAATCTACCTCCATATGTTTGAATCATGTGGGTGTTTGGATCGTGTGGATCGTGTGGGTGTTTGGATCATGTGGGCGTTTGGATCATGTGGACGTTTGGATCATGTGGACGTTTGGATCATGTGGACGTTTGGATCATGTGGATCATGTGGGTGTTTGGATCATGTGGGAGTTTGGATCATGTGGGTGTTTGGATCATGTGGGTGTTTGGATCATGTGGGTGTTTGGATCATGTGGGTGTTTGGATCATGTGGGTGTTTGGATCATGTGGACGTTTGGATCATGTGGGTATTTGGATCATGTGGACGTTTGGATCATGTGGATGTTCGGATCATGTGACCCGTGTGTCCATAGTGGCCCGGCGGCGAGGCGGCGCTGCGCCTGGTCCTGGAGGCCCAGATCAGAGAAGAGGTCAGCGCCGAGTTCATGAAGCTCTTCAACAACATGGAGAAGGACTACAGGTAAGACCATCCGGCCCGGTCCGGTTTAGTCCGGTTCGGTCCTCCAGCAGCACCCAGAACACGTAACCACGGCAACGAGAGCCTGAAATGACCAGTGTCCACTGTGATGCTGGAGCGAGCTCACGCTCTCAGGGGAACCGCCGGGCCCGTTTGGTCCGGTCGGCCCCGGTACCCAGAACCCCCTTGTTGGAGCCAATGTGGGTGTTTTTGGTTTATTTTGGTTGGAAGACTAGTTAATTTTGGGTGTTACTTATATACCAAGCCACAAGGGGGCAGCAATCACCTTGGTAATGGGTCACGTCACACAATTGGGTATTAAAGGTATTGTGACATCATTTTTAACATGCTTTTAACACTATTAAAAGTCTTGGCCAACATCCCTCAAATGTGTCTAAAAGGGTGTAACAAGAAAAACTTCACTCTAATACTCCATTCCTGGCTTTTTATGACGGTGTTTTTTTGCGCCGTGAAAAACGCGTCCTTTTCCCCCTTTCCTGTCAATCATTGCCCCGCTCCTCCTCCCAACCTCCTCCAACCCAACTGCTACACACTTCTGCCGTCTCCACACACACGCGCGCACACCGAACCACAAACACCGACACACAGCCCAGACAGGGCGACTACAGCCCGGGGATGAAGTCCAACCGGGACCAGAGGACCGTAGCTCCCCGCGAGCAATACACTCACAGCGGCGTCGGAGAGTTAAGCCGGGAGCGACAGGCGAAACATGCATGCACGGAAAAGCAGCAGGGCGAAGCAGTCCACCGCAAACAATCATAAAAATAAAGGCATGCAAGCAGCAGTGTCCCCTTATCTTAAATCCAGTCAGTGGCCGCGGGTCTTCTTAGCAGTTCTCCTCCCGGTGATGAGAACAAAAGAGGCTCTAAACAGCTCCGTGTTAAGCCTGATTTATGGTTCCGCGTTAAATCGACGCAGAGCCTACGCCGTAGGGTTCAGCGTACGGGCGCGTCGCCGTGTAACCCTACGCCGTAGGCTCTGCGTCGATTTAACGCGGAACCATAAATCAGCCTTTATGGTGCGCTGGAGAGGAGAGGAGGCAGGGAGCTGGGTGGAGGGGGCGGTGATTTAGCGGGCCCTGACGTCACGTTCCGCCACAAAACAACATCCCACAACAATAACGAGATAGAGGGAGAGAGAGACAAGACCGGCGAAGCAAACAACAAACAAACAAACCTAAGGTGCAAAGAAAGTTATCAATCAGTGCTGCTCGTGGTAACACGCCCACTTGCTCAAGGGCACCAGGAAGGTTAGAGAGCAGACGGACGTTAGGGCTGCAACGATTCGTCGATGTTGTCGACAAAAATCGATAATCAAAATTGTCGACGATGAATTCCATTGTCGACAATTGTCGCCAGACGTGTTTTTCCAACGGAGTGAGGCGTCTCACTTCAATACAATCTCTGCTGAAAGTCGCGCATGCACGACAGCGTCTCAGCAGCTGCAGGTAATAAAACTTCAAAAGTCGGTAATGCATTTGAAGAGAAAGCGTGTCGGAGTGTTGAACGAAACAGACTCGCCTTGGTAAGATATTAAGCCTATTTTCATTTATTAAATTAAATCGTTTCATTCGTTAACTTTGTTTATTTCATGTTATTTATTAGTGTTATTTGAGCCACTCACAGCTACTCTCGTTGCTATAACATCAATCACAATTGATTGGCGAAAAAGCTTTTGTGATGACAATGAAGGATTTGCATCTAACTTTCAGTCAGGTTTCCTATGAACTGTCAATTATCCATCAAACTCCACAATGATCATGTTAACATTAAATCAGATAGATTTGTCTGGACATTTCTCTTGCGGGACGGGAGAAGACACTAAATCAATGCATCTCTATTATTGTGCGCCGTGCGGGCATGAATTCTCATGAAAGAGTTTTGCAGGAGCAGGATGAAGAAAACAGTCCCGCTATATCAGGGCTCTAGTGCCATCTTTCTTGTGTTTATTATCATTTGCCACATAATTAAAGCAACCTCCATAATAAATAAAAAAAAAAAGACTAATTATCCAATTAGTTGACTAATCGTTTCAATAGTCGGTGACTAGTCGACTATTAAAATAGTCATTAGTTGAAGCCCTAATGGACGCTTCAAGAGGTCCATCAGGGTTGAAACCTCAGAACCACCAGGACCTGGTGGGACCCGGGTCCGGTCCGGTCCGGTCCGGTCCGGACCTGGTTCCACCAGGAGCCGGTGGAGCCCGGGTCCGGACCAGAGCCTCACTGTCCCGTCTCCCGCCAGCGAGCGTCTGGAGAAGGAGAGGGAGATCCTGGAGGAGCGAGCTGACCGGAGGGTGGAGATCCTGAAGAACCTGGTCAGCAGGACCCTGCCGGCCGGCACCAGCAAGGTGATGCCACACATCCAGAACACATCCAGAACACATCCAGAACACATCCAGAACACATCCAGAACACATCCAGAACACATCCAGAACACATCCAGAACACATCCAGAACACATCCAGAACACATCCAGAACACATCCAGAACACATCCAGAACACATCCAGAACACATCCAGAACATATCGTGCCAATCGTTACTGACGGTGTGATTGATCAGCAGGACGACACGCTGGAGGGAATCATCATCTCCATGAGCCAAGACCTGCAGAAGATCAGAGAGGACGCACAGAACGTCCAGGGCTGCCTGTCTGAGGCCGCAGGTACGTGTACACAAACACACACACATATACATACACACGTGCGCACACACAAACGTATTAGTTATGGTTTTAAATTCTCTGCGATTCAGTGGTTTAAGAGCTTTCTCTCACAAAGAGTCCCCCAGGGCAGCTGTTTGGGACCTCTTTGATTCTCCATTTTTACAAATGATATGCCGTCTGTTCTCAGTAAGGCTGAGTTGACCATGTTTGCTGATGATGCAGCTCTTTATGATGCAGCCCCCACATGTTCACAGCTTCATCAGGTTCTTGTGAGATCGGCAGGTTATATAATTGGATCAAAACAAATAAAATGCCCCACCCCTTCCTCCCCCTCCCGTCAGCGCTCCGTCCAAAGCCACGCCCCCACAAACTTTGGGGAACGTGCATTTGCAGGAGTCGAGTTTCCATTTTGGACAGCACATTTTCAACAAAACTACCCCATGTCTCATTCACCTGTAAGCGAGGCCGGTTTTAGGGGGGGGGGCAGGGGTGGTTTGTGCCCACCCAAACGTGCGTCCTGCCCACCCAATCAAAGTTATGGGGATCCTTTATTTTTTTTATAATTTTATTTTTTTTATAAATATAAAAAAATATCACAGAATATCTGTACCGTTTCTGATTGGGTCGGCACTGCGCATAATTTTTAGACACAACAATGAACGCATACCGTAAACGTTGTGTCTCGGCGGAGGGACCCGACGTCCCAGCAAAATGAGCACAACAGAGAAGAACAGAACAGCAGACAGAGCACACACTGAAGGCTGATTTATGGTTCCGCGTTACACCAACGCAGAATGGTGCGCGTCGCTGCATACCCTACGTCATAGGCTACGGCGTACCCTACGGCGTAGCCGTGGCAACAGAGCCTGTACGGCACCGCAGCGCACCGCCACCTGCACCGTCGCTCTCCGCCCTCGCCGGGATGGGGACACCTCCATCCCCACGGACCCCCATACTGGGGAGGTGGTATTTTTGGCTGCGCCTTCTCGTTTTCTGCGCCATTCTTCAGCAAACGTGACTCGAGTGTGTGAAGTTTTCCGGCAAGATTTTCGACGTGCCGAGTGCGCGCATGGGACAGAGGGGGGCGTGGGTGGGACTTAAAATGAAGGCATCTGATTGGTTCCTTCCCCCCTGCCAATCCTCTGGTCCTCTGACCAATCCGTTTCATTCGGTGCGCAAAAAACAGATTGGTCAGAGTTTTTACAGGATTAAAGCTGTCAGAGAGGTCGTATGTTTTTCTTTCCTTTTTCTGAACACATTATTCACTGGCTACTCTTAGGATGGAAGGACCATTTCACCCAGTATAACAATGAATGTTTTTGAATACGATTACAGACTATACCTTTAATACATCAAAAACAAAGAGTACGGTGTTTAGTTCTGGCTATAAATTATCTGATAGTCCTAAAATGAATATACAAATAGATAGTCAAACAATTCAGCAAGTAAAAACATCAACAAAGTTATTGCCAGAATGGGCCGAGCTGTTGCCGTGAGGCGTAAATGTGCACCGTTTCTCAACACACAGTTGTTTGTCAAGTTGTTAGTTCATTGGTTTTGTGTCATTTGGATTACAGTTCAGTTGTTTGGTCTGCTGCATCGAACAGTCTTCTAAAAAAACTACTGGCTCAAAACAAGGTGGCAAGACTTGTTCTTGGTTGTTCTCCAAGAACAAGTGTTGCAGAAATGCATGAACGTCTCTCCGGGTTGAGGATAGGATATCTACTAATGTACTTACATATTTCCATAGAATTATTAACACTCAGACTCCTAAATTTCTCTATAATATAACTTATTGTTCAAATATTCATTCATATAACACTCGCAGGGCGAATAGTGGTGGGATTATGTTCCCCTTACCTAAGTCTGACTCTATGCAGATGACAGTGCTTTATAAATCAGCTGCATATTGGAAAACCCTTCCAGGTGAGATTCGTGACATTAGAAGAGGCTGATTTGAAACGAAGACTAAGAACGTATTTGTTGTCATCACCTTAACATCATATAGCGTATCTGATTGAGTGAGATCAATATATTAAATTACCGTATTTCCGCACTATAAGATGCACCGTATAAGGCGCTACAGTAGAGGCTGGGGTTACGTTATGCATCCATTAGACGGTGCTGCGCTAAAGGGAATGTCAACAAAACAGTCAGATAGGTCAGTCAAACTTTATTCATAGATTATTGATAGATTCTGACAACTCCATTCACTCCCAAAATAAATAGACAACTGTTTTATTATTTTCGAGTTGCGAGACCTGTTGCGGCTCAATATTGATCCATATATAAGGCGCACCGGATTATAAGGCGCATGGTCAGCTTTTGAAAAAATTGAAGGCTTTTAGGTGCGCGGCGCCTTATAGTGCGGAAAATTATATAAGGTTTGTATGATGATTTTCTTTCTTATTTTTAATTTAATTTACATTTTTTTAATGTACTTTATGAATTGAGATTGTATGTTTTGATTTTGTATTTTATTGTCTGGACCCCAGGAAGACTAGCTTTGGTTTTGACGTTAGCTAATGGGGATCCTTTAAAATATACAAATAAACACACACCAGTACGTGCACGCACGCACGCACGCACGCACACACGCACACACACACCTGTACGTGCACGTCCTCCAACCATCTCTCTGCTGTGTCTGCAGAGCTGGAGGCCCTGCGGCTGGAGAAGCAGCAGTCACATGACCAGCTGCAGGAGGCCCTGACGGTACGAGTTTAGCCCCGCCCCTCCCCCGGAAGCCCCGCCCCTTCCCCCGGAAGCCCCGCCCTCTCCCTCCGGCCGGTCTAACGTGTCGTTGCCGTGGTTTCAGGCTCTGCAGCAGCAGCAGCAGCAGCTCTCGGAGAAGGACGGCGTCATCGCCGCGCTGCAGGAAGCCGCCAAAGACGCCAACGAGGAGAAGGAGCAGAGCAGGAAACGGCAGCGCGGCGAGGCGGAGACGGACGGGGGAGGACCGGCCAGGAAGAGAGGTACGCAGGCAGAGGTGTGATGGGGGGTAGGGGGGATTGGGGGGGTGTCTGTGCCGCCGTTTCATGCCGGTTTCACGCCGGTTCTCCTCAGTGTTGCTGGAGGAGGAGATCTGGAGGCTGCAGGAGGAGAACGAGCAGAAGGAGGAGATGATAAACCAGCTGAGACGGGGGGCGGAGCGGAGCGCCGGCCTGGGGGAGGAGCTGAGGAGAAGAGGGGAGGAGGTTGAGGAGGTGAAGGAAGAGCTGAAGAGGCGAGGAGAGGAGGTGGAGGAGCTGAAGGAGGAGCTGAACAATCGAGAGGAGGAGCTGAGGAGACGAGGGGAGGAGGTGCAGGAGCTGAAGGACAAGCTGAACAAACAAGGGGAGGAACTAAGGACCTGTGAGGAGGAGCTGACGAGACGAAGGGAGGAGGTGGAGGAGCTGAAGGAGGAGCTGACGAGACGAGGGGAGGAGGTGCAGGAGCTGAAGGAGGAGCTGACGAGACGAGGGGAGGAGGTGCAGGAGCTGAAGGAGGAGCGGCAGCTGATGGAGCAGAAGCTGACAGGTAGGAACTTGGCTCTAAAGACGGAGCCTGAATTTGAACGAGATGAGTGACCGGAGACTGGAAACAGGAAGTTGGGAAACTTGAGCTTACTGTGCTGTCTGTTAGAGCCACAAAGGGGGTGCTGGTTTGGTTATTAAAGAGTTATTAATAATCGTCTTACGATAGGTAAGAGATAATGCCCGACGAGGTGTACATTACCATAAATATATGGACGCGGGGGCGGCTTGCCTCCGCAAAGTCCGTATATTTCTGATAATGTTCACCTCGAAGGGCATTATCCCGTTTATACCACAGTCACTTACCAAAAAAGATAAATATTAAATCAGTTATTCATGCTTTAATGTGTTTTCAGTAGAAATCATTAGTTTTATAACAAGCCACAGCTCAGCGGCTGAGTGGACTATTTAGGGCCAATCCCAATGTTCACCCTACTCACTACCACTAGCCCTCAAAATGAAGCCACAAGGGGTAGGGCTTTGTAATCTTCCCCGGGGATTGGGACACCACTTGCTACGTCACTGCGCGGTTTACGTTTGGGTACGTAAGCAGTCCGGGGCATTTCACGGATTTTTGTGAGATCAGGTTGAAAACGTTGAAAACGCAGCTTCACATTAAAGGGAAAGTTCGTTTTTTTACAACCTGGACCTTATTTCTGGCATTTTTTATGGTCGTATACTCACCCAGGCAAGTTTGGTGTCATTTGGAGTCCTTCGGAAGATATTAGGAGTTTTTTGCGAGCCGCTTCTCCATATAACGGTAGTGAACGGGGCACAGCGGGACACAGACGATGCAGCGTCTAAATAACACATTATTGCCGTGAAACTCGTGCATTTATTTTATTAATCACTAGATCTGCTTCCAGGACCTGTTGTCTACATCCGGGGCTGTGTGTGTAAACAAATAAATCAGTTTGTAAACAAGACCTCTGACCTGCATGACGTCATCTCTGTTTGTTTGTTCTGTTCCTGAGGGGGCGGGAGGGGGGCAGAGAATCAGAATCAGAAGAATCAGGTTTTATTGGCAGTTTATAAAAACATGTTTTTGACTTTGGATACACCAGCGGTGACACAATGGTATTATGCGCCTTTTTTTCCAAGGGTAACACTGGGATAGGGGAGGGGGAGGAGAAAAAACAGATCTTCACACTGAGTATAATACGCAGTGTCAAGGTGCAAAAAACACCTCGGCACACAAAGCAACAAACATCCTCACAAGACTTGCATGTGGGTGTGTGGGGTTGGGGCACAGTGCATCCAAGTGATCGCCGCGGCTTCGTGGCACTCGAAACCCGGAGACTGCGTTGGGGGGGGCTGATAAGGGAAGGCGGGAGATGAGGGAGGTGTGGTTATCAGCAAGTGTGTGTGTGAGCGGTAAGTCTGTGAAACTTCGCCCCAGAGCTGCTCCTCAGCCAGTGTCCTTGATGTTATCAGACGGCTTGGTACAGTTCTGAAACAGGTCCACAGATGTTCCTCGGAGAGGGGAGGGCTAGTGGGGGCAGAGTCCCTTGTTTTCATTCCACCAGGGAGATTGTGACTGGAGCAACCGGCCAAGCTGCCCTGTCAAGGTCAGATTATAGAATCAACAATTGTATTGAAAAGACAGGCAGACTCCAGTAATTTTCCGTCTGCCTTAAGTCTCTGGTTCCTCAATGGCGACTCCAAACAGACAAATTGTGATCAATTCCCGCCAAGCCGAGCTTCCAACTTCTCCAAAGTCTTATCCATCTTGCCAATGAGCTCAAAGACTGCTGCTGGCCTGCGATTCTGTTCAAGAATCGCATCCAGCTTGCGGTTTTGCTCTCCCAAAGTTAAAGTCTGAGTGTTAGTCGCAGAGCTTATCCCCTCAGCCACGTCCGGCAGCTCGGAAAGGGCCAGAACAGCTGTCGACGACTTACGCGTTTGTCGATAGACCAGGAATCCCCCCACTCCAATTAGAAGAAATCCTGCTATCATAAATCCAATTATGAAGGCATCTTCAACGTCCTCGACAGACAGATAGGATCGCCAGACACAACGGTCTCCAATGTTTATAGGAGTCCATTGTGTATCCGGCAAAAAAAGTCCCATCGGAGCAGGAGGGCGCCCTTACCCCCTGACTTCTCGTCGCAAAAATTTGGTCAATTGTGCTGAGAGACCAGTTAATTAATTCCATGATTGTAGAATTTTGGAGGAGTGAAAAGAGAGGCTCTGAAGACAAGACAGGACAAAAGCAGCAGCAGGGCAGATAGGGAGGGAGAGGAGCAGAAAAGCGTCCACCTTCACCGAGAGCCGGAGGAAATGGGAAGTTTAATTCCTCTTTAATTCAGAATTGAAATTAAATCCAATTTAAAATGAGTAAAAATTACCATGTAAACACCTAATTCCGAATGAAAATGTCCATTCCGAATTAAACTTAATTCCGAAGTAAGTGGCTGGTTTATTCCGATCTTAAATCCAAATAGAATAATTCCGCGATCATGTACAGATGGTGCTAAAGTAACATGGCTGTTTCACTCGGGAGATACAAGATTCACGCAATTATAATAATAATTCTGGATCACTGCTGCTGTGGGCTGAGCGGTGTCTTCCTGCTCACAGATGCCCCTGGTGGTTGTTTGGCTACACTGCAGCCTCTGGTGACCCCCCCTCCCTCTCCTCCCCCCTCGAACAAGAGACGTGATTCTCACATGAGATCTCGTGAGAATCATGCGTGAGTGGCTTCGCATGGAACTTTAACCATCATGTATCCACTCATTCCACTTTAAATTAATTCCGGTCTTTCTTTCTGCTCTTTCCCTCGCCCGTCTGTCTCCATGACGCTTATATTCCGCACTGGGCTTGTTTTCCAAACAAAGTTTCAAGATGGCAGCACGCAGTAAACGGTGGTCAAGAGCAGAGAGGATTTATTTAATAATACCCCCCCAGGACTGATCCGTGTCCCCCCCCCCCCCCAGGTCTGGACCCGTGTCCCCGCTGCGAGGCGGCGCTGTCGTCTCTGGAGACGGAGCAGAGGGAAGCAGCTCGGCTGCAGAAGGAGAACAAGGCTCTGGTGAACGGAATCTTCCAGCTGCAGACGGAGGTGCGGCTCCTCATCCTCATCCTCATCCTGCTCTTCCTCTTACTCCTCATCCTCATCCTGCTCTTCCTGCTCTTCCTCTTACTCCTCATCCTCATCCTGCTCTTCCTGCTCTTCCTCTTACTCCTCATCCTCCTCCTCATCCTCCGGCTCCTCCTCATCCTCCTGTTCGTTCGTTCGTTCGTTCGTTCTTTTTCTTTCTTTCTTTCTTTCTTTCTTTCTTTCTTTCTTTCTTTCTTTCTTTCTTTCTTTCTTTCTTTCTTTCTTTCTTTCTTTCTTTCTTTCCTCGTTCGTTCTTTCTTTCTTTCCTCGTTCGTTCTTTCTTTCTTTCCTCGTTCGTTCTTTCTTTCTTTTTTTCTTTCTATCTTTCTTTCTTTCCTCGTTCGTTCTTTCTTTCTTTCTTTCTTTCCTCGTTCGTTCTTTCTTTCTTTCCTCGTTCGTTCTTTCTTTCTTTCCTCGTTCGTTCTTTCTTTCTTTTTTTCTTTCTATCTTTCTTTCTTTCCTTGTTCTTTCTTTCTTTCTTTCTTTCCTCGTTTGTTCTTTCTTTCTTTCCTCGTTTGTTCTTTCTTTCTTTCCTCGTTCGTTCTTTCTTTCTTTTTTTCTTTCTATCTTTCTTTCTTTCCTCGTTTGTTCTTTCTTTCTTTCCTCGTTTGTTCTTTCTTTCTTTCCTCGTTCGTTCTTTCTTTCTTTCCTCGCTCTTTCTTTTGTCGTTCTTTCTTCCTTCCTTCCTTCCTTCCTTCCTTCCTTCCTTCCTTCCTTCCTTCCTTCTTTCCTTCCTTCCTTCCTTCCTTCCTTCCTTCCTTCCTTCCTTCCTTCCTTCCTTCCTTCCTTCCTTCCTTCCTTCCTTCCTTCCTTCCTTCTTTCCTTCCTTCCTTCCTTCCTTCCTTCCTTCCTTCCTTCCTTCTTTCCTTCCTTCCTTCCTTCCTTCCTTCCTTCCTTCCTTCCTTCCTTCCTTCCTTCCTTCCTTCCTTCCTTCCTTCCTTCCTTCCTTCCTTCCTTCCTTCCTTCCTTCCTTCCTTCGTTCTTTCTTTCTTTCTTTCCTCGTTCTTTCTTTCTTTCTTTCCTCGTTTGTTCTTTCTTTCTTTCTTTCCTTGTTCTTTCTTTCTTTCTTTCTTTCTTTCTTTCCTCGTTTGTTCTTTCTTTCTTTCCTCGTTCGTTCTTTCTTTCTTTCTTTCCTTGTTCTTTCTTTCTTTCTTTCTTTCTTTCTTTCTTTCCTCGTTTGTTCTTTCTTTCTTTCCTCGTTCGTTCTTTCTTTCTTTCCTCGTTCTTTCTTTTGTCGTTCTTTCTTCCTTCCTTCCTTCCTTCCTTCCTTCCTTCCTTCCTTCCTTCCTTCCTTCCTTCCTTCCTTCCTTCCTTCCTTCCTTCCTTCCTTCCTTCCTTCCTTCCTTCCTTCCTTCCTTCCTCCCTCCCCCCAACCCCCCCCCCCTCCTCCGTCAGTCTCTCACCTGCTCCTCCCTCTCCAGGTCACCTCCCTGCAGGCGTCTCTCCGTCAGCAGACGGACGGGTCCGACAGCCTATCAGAGCAGCTCGGTGCGGCCAAGTCCCGCCTCCAGGAGCTGCAGCGCCAATCAGAGGAGAAGAGCAGCTCCATCGCCAACCTCTCACAGGAAGTGGAGCAGCTGCGGCAGGAAGTCAAGGTTTCTCCCTCACTCTCACCACGCGCACGTTAGCAGACAATAAACCCGCCGCCGGCTCTTATTGATCGATCGGTTGCAGGAGGAGGAGGAGGAGGGGCGGAGCCTCAGCGCGTTCCACGCCGCCATGGAGGAGCTGAGGAAGGAGAGCCAGGCGGCGCTGCAGAGCTCTGCCCACAAGTCCGAGCAGCTGGAGCAGCTGCAGGAGACGCTGGCCCTCAGGTGATCAATACGGGGCGATCAGCCCGCCGATCAGTCACCACGCTAACCCTGGATTCACACTGAAAGCATCACGGCCTCATAGGCGTCCGGCTGCCATTCATTTTCTATGAAAGTGCGTGTCCAGAGGCGTCAATTTGAAATTGAAAAATCTCAACTTTGTGCAATCACAGACCTGGATTCCCGAAGCCTCAATGCAGATTGTACTTTCATGTACACACAAACGTACACTCATTCACATGCGTACATGAGCAGAGCTGTGCACTAACAAACTTATTTTATCAGGAATTAATATATTTCATCCAGCAAACTGACAGTTTTGCTGATTTGACTGATGTTTTTACCTGAACTGCTCATGTGAAACACGTATCTGATAGTTGAAGAGCTGGATGGTCCCAACGATTTTATTTGCTACATTGATCCAACGCAAAATAATTAAAAACCGTGCTTATTAATCACAAAACACAGTTTAAACATCATGACCAAATCCGTTCCGACCCGGTGTGTCAGTGATCACCACAGACAGACTGCAGCTTCACCGGGACCAACGATGATGGTTGATGTTGATCCAGGACCAACCTGGTTAAGGAGCATCAAACTCACTCTTATCTACGCGGAAATAACGCTGAAATATAAAGAAGGCGTCCCAAAGTGTGATCCATGGTGAAATAGGAAACTGTAGATGTGCAGCTATATATAGATATGTGTAGGCTATATACACTTTGTTCCCTCCAGTTCTGCAGCGCAGCTTTAGCCCCGCCCACTGCAGGCGTCAACAGTGCAGCAGTTTTCAGTGTGAATCCACCAAGCAGTGCGATGCTGGTGTCAGGCAACTTTTTACACGTTCAGTGTGAATCCAGGGTAACGCTGAACTCCTGCGCAGGGAGGCCCGCTGTACGGAGCTGTGCCGGGAACTGGCCAATCAGAAGGAAGAATTCAGCCAGCAGCTGCAGAGCCTGAGGGCGGAGCTTCAGGCAGGCGGCGGAGCTCCACGGGGGCTGGAGGAGGAGGAAAAAGAAGAAGGGGGGGAGGAGGAGGAGGAGGAGGAGGAGAAGGAGAACCGGGGCGGGAGGAAGGTGCCTCTGGTGGAGGAGCTGAAGGAGGAGATCCAGAGGCTGCAGGACCGGAGGGGGGGGCGGCTGCAGGGCCGAGACCCAGACGGTTCCACCGGACCAGAACCGGCCAGCCGCCCCCCTCCTGCTGGTCTGAGGTCCGACCCGGCATGGAGGAAGAGGAAGAACTGCGAGGTGGAGGTGCGTTACAGGCGTGACAGGTGTGCGTTGCAGGTATGACAGGTGTGCGTTGCAGGTATGACAGGTGTGCGTTGCAGGTATGACAGGAGTGTTGCAGGTGTGACGGGTAGGGCTGGGGATGGATTCAAATATCAAGAATCGTTTTGATTCCGATTCTTAAGATTCAGAATCGATTATCACGCTTTGATTCGATCCAATTCGATCCGATATTGATTTGGGTTACTGTTAAAAAAACTGTTTTTTCAGCTGTTGCATGAATTATATGACTGTCTAGTTATGCAACATATCAATAGTAGTATTATATTGAGATTCAACAGCAAGTATTGGCAGCTAATGATGCTGTAAGGACCAATCACCTCCCAGAATGCTGATAAAACTGCTTTCAGAAACATCATGGGTCAGAATTACCAAACAGATCCAGGGAGGAAACAGAGACGGAGGAAATCGCTTTTATTTTTTCCCATTTATGAGAATTTATTTTAACATTTATGCAAATGTAACCCCAAGACAGTATATAAAGCAAAGAAATATAGACAATTTATGCTATTATAACTGAAAACTAATGTTTTCATACCTTTAAACATATTTAAAGGCAAAAACATGGCACCAGTTATTCTTGTGTCCAACAAAATATTCCATTTTTATAAATAAACCAAAAAATACCAAAAGTTGTAATGAAATGATGAAAAAAAAAAAAATTAAATTGATCTTTAGACATACGAATCGACTTTTAGGAATTAATATGAGAATCGATTTAAAATCGGAGAATCGATCTTTTTAACACAGGCCTAATGACAGGTGTGTGTTGCAGGTGTGACAGGTGTGTGTTGCAGGTGTGACAGGTGTGTGTTGCAGGTGTGACAGGTGTGTTGCATGTGTGACAGGTGTGTGTTGCAGGTGTGACAGGTGTGCGTTGCAGGTGTGACAGGTGTGTGTTGCAGGCGTGACAGGTGTGCGTTGCAGGTGTGACAGGTGTGTGTTGCAGGTGTGACAGGTGTGTGTTGCAGGTGTGACAGGTGTATTGCAGGTGTGACAGGTGTGTGTTGCAGGTGTGACAGGTGTGTGTTGCAGGTGTGACAGGTGTATTGCAGGTGTGACAGGTGTGTGTTGCAGGTGTGACAGGTGTGTGTTGCAGGTGTGACAGGTGTGTGTTGCAGGTGTGACAGGTGTGTGTTGCAGGTGTGACAGGTGTGTGTTGCAGGTGTGACAGGTGTGCGTTGCACGTGTGACAGGTGTGTGTTGCAGGTGTGACAGGTGTGTGTTGCAGGTGTGACAGGTGTGTGTTGCAGGTGTGACAGGTGTGTGTTGCAGGTATGACAGGTGTGTGTTGCAGGTGTGACAGGTGTGTGTTGCAGGTGTGACAGGTGCTACTACAGGTGCGCTGCTGCGTTTCAGACCCTGGTCCTCAGTGAGAACAAGAGGAGCAGAGCGAGAGGAAACGCCCGCCTGGACCGGCCGGAGAGGAGGGGCCGAGCTCTGCAGGAGGTCGGCGAGCAGATTCGCTGCTCACCTGCCGCCCTGAGCAGAACAGGTGGGTCACACCTGTGGGTTTTCACCGGTGCAATACCCGCCACACACAGCAGGGGGCGCCATCAAGCCCCGGAGAGCCATGGCCCCCTTTATTATTGCAATTTCAAGCGCTAACTTGAACTTTGCAGGTTAATGCGTTCCCTCAACAGCTTCCTGCAAATATTTCACAATAAAAGCATTTTAAAAAATGAAGGGTATATACAGGACTGTCTCAGAAAATTTGAATATTGTGATAAAGTTCTTTATTTTCTGTAATGCAATTAAAAAAACAAAAATGTCATACATTCTGGACTCATTACAAATCAACTGAAATATTGCAAGCCTTTTATTATTTTAATATTGCTGATCATGGCTTACAGTTTAAGAAAACTCAAATATCCTATTTAAAAAAAATAGAATATTCTGGGAATCTTAATCTTAAACTGTAAACCATAATCAGCAATATTCAAATAATAAAAGCCTTGCAATATTTCAGTTGATTTGTAATGAATCCAGAATGTATGACATTTTTGTTTTTTTAATTGCATTACAGAAAATAAAGAACTTTAACACAACTTTCTAATTTTCTGAGACAGTCCTGAATTCCCACTGAAACGCTGGGGGGCTTCTAATTTGAAAAATTAAATGCAGATCGTGTTACGTTTGTATCAACAAAGCTAACAGGGGCAAGATTTCTTCTTAAAATACAACGAATTACACCTGTAGAGTAAAAGGTCATGTGACCCTCTGTAGTTCAGGTAGATACGTTGTCGGTCACATTTGAGTAAAATAATAATCTATTTCTAGAAATGTTTATCACGGAGCCCTTGTAGTTCCACCACGGACCACCAGGGGTCTTCGGACCACTAGAGGTCAACAGAGAAATGGAGGAAGGCTCCGGGGTTGTTGAGTGTTTCCCTGAACGTTGGATGTTGATACCACGACTCTCCTTCTGTCTCTGCAGACGAAGCCGCCGGTGGTGTAAAGGAGGCGGTCTCCACGACAACCAAACCCCGTCGAGGACGCAAGAAGCTGCTGAAGCTGGGCACGTTGTTGCCGATGGGCGACTCCCCCGTCGCGGTGAGACGGCGCGCCTTCCCGGTCCGGCAGGTCCGTCACCTGAGGAGAAACCAGTCTAACGGGCCGTTGTCCCCCCTGTCAGGTGCTGGCCGACGCCGACAAGGAGAGCAGTCACCTGATCCTCAAGAGGAGGCTACGCACTAAAACCTACAGGAAGTGACATCACTGCGGCGTCACCGGCAACCCCTTGGGACTCAAAACCCCTGTACAGTTTTGTGTTATGGTCAAGTTGTTTTTTAACTTGTTTAAGGAATCAATAAAGTAAATTGAGATTCTATAAACTAAAGTTTATTTACAAAGTTTACTACGATACAAGTGTCTCCAGGAGCCTCATTTATTAAAGAGTGCATAGGATTCATACTAAAAGTGCACGTTCGCCCGAAAGCCAAAAATGGCGTGCGCACAAAAAAATCCTGATTTATAAAACAGTGTGCACGCACATCTGCACGCAATGTTCTTTTTATAAATCACAGTCCAGCTGGAAGGTTGCGCAGGGTGAATTCGCCTCATATCCCGCCCTCTACACGCCCACTTTCTACCATGAATGGTCTATGCAAACTACTTTATGACTGTATTTGCATATAAATGAGCCTGCTGAGCATGCGCAGCGGCTTCCTGCAGCCTGTTTGTATGGAGCTAGAACAGTGTCGTAATTCGCAAATGCACACACCGTTTCACAAATGCACAGGACAAAATTCACAAATGCACAGATCAATTCACACGTGCGTAGGACAAGATATACAAATGTATTTTTGATGCACACACAAATATAACCTGATTTACAAATGTTTTTTTGTCTGTGAGCTGCGCTGGATTTGCGTGTGACTTTTGAGACTCCCCTGACGTGACTCGATCCACAAATACGTTTTTTTTTTTTTAACACGGAAGGATCTGCAACCAATCAATGTCTTCCTTTGTTCCAGCCAATCATAAGAGCGTACCCTAATCTAATCAGATTTTCAGATTATGAAGCTCAAGAATTTCAGGGGAGAAATCAGATTCTGGCAGGCAATCTCTTTTTGGCACGACACCGGCACAGTGTTTCCTGCACCGCGGACACGCCAAGATGAAAATACCCCGTCAGATCACGCTTACACATAGATAAATGCAGGTAGGATGATTAGACAGATGAAAATACTCCGTCATATCACGCTTCCACATAGACATCAACATTTATCTATGTGGAAGCGTGATCTGACGGGTTTTTTTCTTCCGCCAAAGCCTCGTACACATAGATCTATGTGAAGCATATTCTGACTTCCTGCAGTTAAATCGTCTGTTTGCATGAAAAAGCCTTTGAAAAAAAAGAAACAGGGATGGTACGGTAGTATTTTCTGGTGGGGTGCCGAGGTGTTGTACCTCGGCAGAACACCGGCTTGGGTGTACATGGATCTATAAGTCTGATATGTGATGACATTAAAAGTATGACATGAATCTGGCTTCATTTCACCACCTCACCGCCTGCGTCGCCAGTTCCCCATATCTTCAAAATGTTTGTGCGCGAGGGTCAGGGTTGGCGTAAAGATACACACATGTTTCGGTTATTTTTTTCTTTTTAAATCCCAACGTTTGCGTAGAACGTGGTGTGCGCATCTTTGAAGACCTGTTTTGAGCGCAAGCAAGCTTTATAAATGAGGCCCCAGAACACAACCCCCCCCCCCCCACCATCTATTATTACATAACCAGGTGGAAAACCTGGACCAGGACCTAGATCCTCTACCTGCATGTTGCCACGTGAACTCTCTGTGATGCATCCTGCCCCCATGTGGTCAGAGGTGGTACTGCTGCTCAGAGAGGTGTCACTGTTGAATAAACTAACTTTATTACATCCGAGCTACTTCATCACGGAAGAGTATTTGGGCCATGCAGGAGAAAAATATTTTAGAAGGGAAGATTTTTTTTTGTTTTTATTGTGCACTTTGAGAAAAAAGTCGAAATGTTGAGAATATTGTTGAAGTAAAATTTCGAGAAAAAAGTCGAAATTTCGTGAATAAAGTTGAAACTTTTTCTCTTTTTCTTTTCACTTTTTCTCGAAATTGTACTTCAACTTTTTTCTCGACATTTCGACTTTTTTCTCGTGCACAATAAAAAAAAAAAAAATCTTCCCCTCTCAAATATTTTTTCTCCTCCATGGCTCCAATACTCTTCCGTAACTTCATAGATGATGATACGTGCACGACGCCCTTCCGGTGGGAGAATGTAAAGTTTCACTTGTTCACATATTTAAGACCTTGAAAAGAACAAAAAACAATAGTTCCTCTTGACAAGCTCCAGGTCCGGTTCCGTCATCTGTTGCCGTGACGACCGCATGGGATGACTACTCGGGATAAAAGCCAGTAAAACATCCCATAACTGTCTGAACAGACGAACATTCTCTAAAGTTGTCTTTTTTACTGATGTGACTCAGCGATATTAACTTTATAACTATTATATATAACTTTATTAAATATAAGTTTGTGGTTATAGCTATGAGAGGTGATCTTAGACACGTATGTGGGGTTTAATCTGTTATTACGTCACGTGACTGTAAATCGGAACAAGGAGCCGTTTTTTCATCCACCAACTTAAGTTCTGCGGGATCTCTGGCTGCTTCTTCCCGTGTCGTGGGGGCCCCGCCGTGCGGGGGCCTCGCTGGTGGTGGGTTGCCTCCTTCCTACCTCTCCCCTCTGTGGGGTTGCTGGTGGCCTGGGTTCCGGGTTCTTCCTTGTCGGCCCCTGGTCTCGCGGGTGGCGGGGTTGCTCCCCCCCCTCCCCACTATAGATACACTTCAGGTCTAGCTTTGTTTGGTTTATTACACACACACACACACACACACACACATACACACACACACACATACACATACACATACAGATACACACATACACATACAAATAGCCACAGACATATACACACACACTCAAGCACACGTACACATATATATATGTATACATGTACACATACGCACACATAGCTACACATACACACACATACACACGTGTACACACGTGTACACACACACACACACACACACACACACACACACACACACACACACACACACACACACATACAGATACACACATACACATACAAATAGCCACAGACATATACACACACACTCAAGCACACGTACACATATATATATGTATACATGTACACATGCACACATAGCTACACATACACACACATACACACGTGTACACACACACACACACACACACACACACACACACACACACACACACACACACACACACACACACACACACACACACACAGCCACTTAAGTCATATTCATATACACACATAGCCACACACACACATAGCCACACATACACAGCCACACAAACATATACCGGTACATACACACACACACACAAATACATACACAAATAGCCACACAGACATGTACATACACACACACACACATGATCACACACATACACGCATACACACACAAAGATATATACACTGGCTTGTTCACCTGCATGCTTGCTCTGTAGTTTTTGGGGTTAGTTAGCGGTAGTTTAGCTCAGACCGTGTTCGGATCTTGAGATTTTGGTCGATCGCTGCTCGTGTTTTGGTTGGCTCCGTGTCGGTTTTGTGTTTTGTTTGTGTTTTTTGTTGCAGATTTCCAGTGCTTGACGTGTGCCTCCGTGTGTTCCTGCTTCCTGGATTGGCAGTGGATGTCACCACCCCCCCGCCCCCCAAAAAAAAAAATCACTGGGTTTGTATGTGTATATATATATGTATGTCTATGCGTATGTATGTATATGTATATATACTAAATACAGTAATAATGCACATATATATGCCTCAGGTTTTTACCGGCATGGTATCAACTATTAATATGTGTGCAGACTAGGTAAAAAAAAAAAAAACTTAAGTTCTGGTGTCCGTTCTTAAAATAAAAACAAAATAAAAGAGTGTAATGATTCACTAACACGGAATATTAACATTCACAACCCCTTACGAACATAATAAACCCACAACTCTTCACGGAACGCAACAAAAAGCAAAGAACTACGATACCCATAATGCAATGCGGTCCACACAACTACTGCGCGCTACTCAATTTTCTTTTTCAAATCGGAGGAAATGTCGCCAAATAAATTATTTTTCCAGCCTCAACTTCTGACAGGAGTGTCTCCAGCTCACGGCCGATGTTTTATATTTATTTGTTTCACTTGTTTTTGCAAGTTGCTTGTTAGGATGAGCGGTTTTTAATGGATATTTATCCTCATTATCATATTCAAATGGATCTACTAGTTTTGCTCCCGCGTCCACGTTTTTTTGTGTACGCAAGAATTCACAATGAAATACACACACTCTTTGTAGATGAGGCCCCTGGGTCTTGATCCAGACCTGCAGTACCTTTACTGACCACCAGGGTCCGGGTCAAACAGCAAGTAAATCTCCACCAACCTTCATGTTAAAATAAACATATTTACAGTCTGATTTTTTTTGTCGGGATGGCAGGACTTTGAATACGTCACGCAGACGTCTTCGTTCAGGGGCTAGCTCGCCGTTTCTCCGAACTCGTCCTCGTTGGTTGGCTGGCGTCCCGTTTGCCGTCGAAGGTTTGTCCAGATGTCCGTCGTGTCACAGTGACGTTTCAGCTTCTCTCCGCCGACAAGGCCACGCCCCCTTTGATGGTTTCCTTGTTGGGACAGCCTGATTGGTCGTCCGGGCTGACGGGGAGGGGCTTGTGAGCATCAAGTTGACGGCAGCAGCGGCGAATCCCGGCGACGGCAGAGAGGACGAGCGCACTGGCCAGCAGGGCGGCGCCGCTGAGGAGGAAGGTGGCCGAGTAGCTTCCTGTCATGTCCACCAACCAGCCTGAGGACGGGCAGAGTGATGTCACGGTGATGTCATCAGGTATCAATCAGTGCGTTTACATGGGAAGTTTAATTCCTCATTAATTCAGAATTAAAATTAAATCCGATTTAAAATGATTAAAAATTAGCATGTAAACACCCAATTCTGAATGAAAATAGCCATTCCGAATTAGATTTAATTCCGAAGTAGGTGGCTGGTTTATTCCGATTTTAAATCCCAATAGAATAATTCTGCGATCATGTATACACTGATTCTGATTCGCCTTAAAATAATTCCGGTCTTTCTTTCTGCTCGTTCCCTCGCCCGTCTGTCTCCATGACGCTTATATTCCGCGCTGGGCTCGTTTTCCAAACAAAGTTTCAAGATGGCAGCACGCAGTAAACGCTGGTCAAGAGCAGAGACCATTTATTTAATAAATAGCTTGGAGGACCTGGAAATAATTAAGAGAACAAATGGCAGGAAACATAAAAATTGTGAGCTTTTCAGAGTTGTAGCGGCTAAGTGGGGGCGGCACGCAGTAGTTCAGGTGGTAGAGCGGGTCGTCCAATGATCGAAGGAATCATTGGACGAATGATCGCAAGACACCTTACCCACCTTGCCCCGTGTGAATGTGTATGAATGTTTGGTGGTGGTCGGAGGGGCCTGCAGGGCAGCTGTGACTACAAAACGTAGCTTACCACCGCCGGTGTGAATGTGTATGAATGAATAATGATCTCTGTAAAGCGCTCTGGGTGCCTTGAAGGGCGCTATGTAAAACCAAGCCATTAAAGTTTGTTTTTCTTCCGGTAGACGTAACTTCCGGTAGACGTAACTTTAAGCGGAATTGGATAAAGCCGATCAAACGTGTTTTCCATGTAAACCTCAATTGGGAATCACTATTTCCATGTAAACTCAAAGGAAAATAGTTTAATTCGGAATAATTAATTCCGAATTAAAAAACATCATGTAACCGTGGCCAATGAGGAAAAAGACGGTTTTAACAACCTACCTCGAAACTCATAATCTGACGAGAATAAAGTTGAGGAGGAGAAATGCAGGGTTTGTGTTTCGCTCACCTCCAATCGGTGGGCTGATCAGGTAGGGAAAGCCGTGTAGGAAGTAGACCACGCCCAGCGCGGAGGACAGGCACCGAACACCAACCATGTCTGACATCACCACGGGGATCAGAGCCACGTAGGCGCCGTCGAAGTAGCCGTAGAGGACGGCGAACGGCACCAGGAGCTCGAAGCTTCGCAGCAGCGGTGCAAAAAGGCAGCAGACACCCTCCATCGCCACGGAGACGATGTAGCAGACCAGGCGGCGTGACCTCAGGCACCTGGGACAGACAGGAAGTCACTTTTATACAGAAACTGAAGTAAACTGAAGATGCGACGCCTTTGGCGAGTTCCTCTGAAGGGAGGTTGTAAAGCCTTTTGATTACTGCCTTTAATCCGCTAAAGTCGCTTTGTTTATGTATAATGTGCAGTTTATCTGTCATACCATCCCATAATGTCTACCGTGTGAGGACTTAACGGGGCACTCATGGCCACCGTGGCACTATGGCCAAAATGGCCACCATGGCACCATGGTGGCCATGGTACCATGGCACCATGGGCACCGTGGCCAAAATGGCCATCGTGGTACCATGGTGGCCAGTACCATGGTGGCAATGATTGTCATGGTGGCCATTTTGGCCATGCAATGGTGGTCATGGTGCCATGGTGGTCATGGTACCATAGTGGCCATGGTACCATGGTGGCCATGGTACCATGGCCACTGTGGTACCACGGTGGCCATTGATGAAGCATTGTGACAGCACGTGGCCCCCTGCAGGGACAACGATGGCTTGCAGGTTGCCCCAGCCTCATACCCCCGCTTGACCCATTGTCAATCAAGTTCCAGCTTCCTACCCCCTGCAGGGAAGACGACTCATACCCCTGCACCCCTGCTTGAGCAAGATCCAGCTTCCTGAGGACCCCTGCAAGGACGAGGACTTGCAGGCGGCTCCAGTGTCATACAGTGCCCGAGACACATTGTTACGCAAGTTCCGGCGTCTTGAATCCCTGCTGAGATGGCACCGTGGAAGTGGATTTGACTTCCAGCCCCTGCAGAGACGAGCACCATATATGGACTTCCTGACTCCTCAGGGGTAGTACCAAAGTGAAAGATCACACCTGACTGTCTCTCACTTGGCTTGTTTATTCCTGTCTTTTGTTGATTGAACTTTTGTATAAAAACCCTGGGGCCAAATCAATCTGGGTCAGCATTTCAACCAGACTCTGGTCTGTGTAGATGTGCTCACCGCCGGCTGAATAAAACTCACTACTCACAAGCGGACTTCTGAACTGGTTTTGATAAATTCCTCAACACCATTTTGGCAATGGTACCATGGTGGCCATGGTATCATGGCACCATGGGCACCGTGGCCAAAATGGCCATCATGGTACCATGATGGCCATGGTGCCATGATGGCCATGGTGCCATGATGGCCATGGTACCATGATGGCCATGGTACCATGATGGCCATGGTACCATGGCCACTATGGTACCATGACCACCATGGTCGACATGGGCACCGTGGCCAAAATGGCCATCATGGTACCATGGTGGCCAGTACCATGGTGGCAATGATGGTCATGGTGGCCATTTTGGCCATGCAATGGTGACCATGGTGCAATGGTGGTCATAGCATACCATAGTGGCCATGGTACCATGGTGGCCATATTGGCCATGGTACCGTGGTACCATGGCCACTATGGTACCATGACCACCATCGCACCATTGCCACCATGGCAATGGTGCAGCACGAGGAAAATATGCTTCACCAAGTTCTTCAGAAACCCGTCCTGAAACGTCTACGTCTACGGTCTGACTGGTTTCATTTTTAGTTTTTAAGCTGAACTCTGAACCACATGTTTCTCCAAACTGGACCGGGAAGCCTGGACTCCTGCCACAAACAGGAAATGATGGTTACACGGCATCAGCATGGGAGCCGATGAGCTGCTGGCGATGGAAGAAGTTTTTGTGTTTAAGGAGGTAACTGGCGGTTTAGCTGGTGGTTCTGGATCTGACCCGGTTTCTATGACCATGTTTTAGAGCCACTTTGAGATGGAGAAACAAAAACGTCAAGTATTGGAAAACAAAGCTGCAGAATTATTCAAATAAACTTTCTTTTTACGAAAAAAATCTGACATTTATTTTTGCATGAATTAAAAAAAATTGTATTTAAATAAAACAAAGTCATCAAACAAAGAAACAACTAATAATCTTGGGAGGAAAATATTTTCATATTACAAGATTAAAGTTGTACTTTGATGACCAAAAGGTTGTAAAATGATTCATTTTTGGAGAAAGGCTGAAGCCAAGAGTTTAACTGTTTAACAGAATAAAGTTGTTATGCATCGAGCAGGAAAAGTCAAACTTCCATCCTGGTTCAGTGCAACGTGGATGCTGGGATTCAGTTTAGGATTTCAGTCATATTTTGGTACATCACTGTCAAATGATCATAAATATCAAAACCTTTTGCACGAATCTGCAGGAAAATGCTGTTCTGTGTAAATGATGTTAGCGCCGTCCTCATAAATCCAGATTTACCCTCCCCTCGGGATCTCAGTGCTCTGTTGTTGTTTTCCATTTGTGTGAACATCAGTCAGAACTGCTGCCATATTTGGAAACAGGTTTGTCGGTTGTGAACGAACTCATTGTTCATATTTCAGCGGTTTCGTAACCTGAGAACAGTGGTAACGGTTTGAGTTCCACCTCTGAGACAGAAGTGAAGTCAGTCACGCCTTTCTCTGCTGGAACACCAGCTACTCTCAGTCTTTAACCCTCTGTCTGATGCTTTGTATTACAAGCATTTCTGGATATATAGTTTTTTTTAAATTACAAAATAAATAAAATCATGAAGATAAAATTAATAATGATTAGAAAACTATTAAAGACAACCTTTATAAAACCAAAATTAAGATTTTCTCTGCATCATCTCTTTTGTCGGGGATTCACGGCACTGAAACCATGACTACAGGATTCTGTTTAATGTGAAAAGAAACACGTTTTTTTGACTTTACAGACAATATATAACCAAGAAACTTAATTTCATGTATTCATTTTTATAACAATTTTTGCATTTCAGACCTGAAAACACACCTAACACACGGACCACATGGACAACGGTTACTATAGAAACTTTTTCTCAACACTTTAATACAGTTACATTCAGTAAGGACCATACCTGTCACGTTTTGTATTTAAAAATAAGGGAAATCTTCCACCAGTACAACCAAGGTTACATTTTAAGACAGATTTCCAAGAAATCTAAAATAACTACCTGTCAACCACTTACAAACTACAATTATGTGGTCAGAATCTGATAGTTCCACCTTTGTTGACACTGAAATGCTGTGTACTTCCTTTGTGTGTAATTCCCATAATAGAGCCTAAATGAAAAAGGAATTAAAGTACATGTATTTATTTTAAATATTTTTAGTTTATATACACATTGATTGTCTTCAAGTGAAACATTGACATTTTCTTTTAATTTGTCATTTTCACTCATGTGGCTCTATGGCGCCGTCCTGGTGCTGCTGACGGACATCGTTCCTTCCCCCGTGAGAGACACTAAAATCTCAGTTACACTTCTTTTTAGAACGGGTAACTGAGCTCCGTCCTGCTCCTCTTTAGGAAAGTAACTTCGGTTTCCTATTTCAGAGATATTTACATGATGTCTTGGCTTTTTTTAGCAGAATTGCTAAATGGGAAATTTACAAGAAAATACTAATACAGGGGGGCGGCAGGGAAAGAGGGGTAAAATATGGTAGTTTCCCGGCCAAAACGGGAGACATGACAGGTATAGGAATGACACGTGAAACTTTACTACGGAAAAAGAAGCCGATATTGGGCCTGATTTACTAAAGGTTTGCGTGTGTAAAAACGTGTGTAAACTTGACATCACCCGCAAACCAAAGTGCAAGCTGATCTACTAACAGCATGCAAAGAGGACTGCGCCTCTCAAATGCGCAAAATAGCACACGCAATTCATTTAGTACTTTTGCCCTGATGAATAATCAATATGGGGCGTACCCGCCAGAAATCGCTAAATACTGGGAGGGGAAAATGCAAATTGGTCCATTTACCACGCGCAATGAGATTTACCAAGCCTGAAAGTTTTTGCGGGGATTGTGATTGCGTCTGTATTTAATACGTTCGAAAGGAAGGTGCTAATCTCCACATGCAAAAGGAGAAATATTTTATTTGAATGTTAAATCGAGTAAAAGGTTGCCACAGGAGGCACATTCATTTTTTTATTTGTGATAATAAATAAATCACGTGTTTTCATGGAGAAAAAAGTGTTTCTCATTGTGCGCCTATGCTTGTTCTGCAGTTCTCATACGTATTCAGCACCCCTGCCGTGAAAAGCACCCCCTCGTCTGACAAAAATGATATTCTCATTCCGTGTCACGTTCTGTTTAGCGTCCAGTTTTGTGTTAATGATTCATGTTTAAATGCGCTCATGGATTCCACAATAGTCATACTTTCCCACAGTCACAGATAACAAAAATCAGGTAAATGGTTATTGATGTCATTAATTAATAGCCTGCTTACTGTGTTGTCTTCCATAATATTTGTAAATATATATAATATAAACTCCTAAGTATGTGTTTGTGTGAGTGTGTATATATAAATATATTGAAGTGTCAGTGTGTTGTTTTTTTTCTTGGTCTACTTATCATTGAATATACGAGGGGGTGCTTTTCACGGCAGGGGTGCTGAATACGGCACAACAATTTGCCTCTTCCACTAATATCTCTAACTCCAACTCGTCAAATTTCATTTTGCGCTTGCGACTTTATCCTGCTTTCCATCCAGACTCTCCATGGCGCAAAGTTTGCGCCGCAAACCTTAAGACACGCAACACCTCATTTAAATACTGAGGTTTGCAACTGTTATCAATTGCGCACGCAATCTTAGTTGATCACCCGCAAAACACACAACAACAGCACGCGCAAACTTTTTCAGTGCACACGCAATTTAGTACTCTTTTATTTAGGATCTTAGTAAATCGGGCCCATTGACATTGTCTGGAGGAGACGCCTCTGGACTCTGTGGGATCTGAGATGGACCATCACCATGGTGGACTGTGGTAAGTGAGGAGTACCACAAGGCTCTGTATGAGGACCTCTGCTTGTTTACGTCTACGTGATAACACTGAGCATCATCTGGTGCTAATTCATACAAATGTCAGTTGTATGCAGATGACACTCTGACTTATGTTCCCAATCAGTATTTCAGATGTTTCCTAGAAGAAATGTTCTCTGTGAGCTCAGGACCAGAGAGGAAAAGGATAATCCAGACTGTCATCAGGAACTAGTCTATAAGGCAGGAAATGGCCCAGAAGCATATGAATATAGGATTCTTTCGCTCTTATGGCGCTTTTACACTAGTATCTACTCAGCGCGACTCGATTCGCCACGCCCCGGTAATGCGCTTCTCCACTAGGGGTCGAGGGGGGTGGACCCGTGCCAAGTTGATACTTTTTCTGTAGCCATTCTGCCGAGGTTCTAAGCGGCTGAGTCGGCCCTGGATCTGACGTCATCACACTACAGGCCACCGATTGGTCGGGGGGTTGGAGTCAGACGTCTGAGTCAGTAGGCAGAAATCAGCGCAAGAGCTGCTTGCTGCTTCTTCATTTTATTCGACCAACAATGGCAGCAAATGTCTGTTTGATGATCCAACTCTGAGGTGCAGATTTTCATAAACCTGGTGGCTGAGGAGAAAATTAAAAAGGGATCTATCTACCAGGCGCTCTGTCACCTATCAGCTGCTGGCACACAGCAAACACGTCACAGCAGCTTCGCTCTAACCCGCCCCCTTCTCATCTGGGTGTCTAAAAACAAACGAGGACAAGGCGAGTGGAGGCGAGACGAGGCGTGGCGAGTCGAGTCGCGCTGAGTAGGAACTAGTATAAAAGCACCATAAATCTTGCTCATCCTGCAGGGCCACTTCGTGTTGGGAGACCCTTCCACCCAGCCCCCAGTGGGTTTATGGGTGTCAGTGTAAACCCACTGTTGGGCCACTCAGTAATCAACACAGGTAAGATCCATCTGGATTCTTCCAAACTACGATTCTGGTATTTTGAGCTCCTGTGTGGGTTTCATGTGGGAACCCCCAGACTGGCCTCCCCAAGGAAAACCTACATACACGCTCCTGCAGTTTAAGATTACGGTTATCTCTAAGATCTCTGATCTCTAAGAACTGACAACTGTTTTCTTTGGTCCTATGGGGCCTACATGTGGCCCATACTTACCTTGCAAGTATGGGGGCCCACAGGAGCACGGTTTCTGTTGAAAGTGGCCCTACTTCAACCCAAAAAGGTGCATTTGCATAGGTAAATATCCCCCAACAACACAGAGCCTGGGATCATTTAACATGCCTGAACCTCCAGCACAACAAGGTGGCTCTTCAAGGCAGAGCTGAAGTGGTTCGGGTATCTGGTTGATGAGTTTTCCCTGGGGAGGTTAGGGTTCGTGGGAAAATGTGGGACACTGGAGAGATTATATCTCTTGGTTTACCTGGGCATGCCTCAACAAAGGATAGTTTTCTAGGTCTGGTATTCTACCTGGACCCTTCACGCAGGTGAACGACTCCCTTACCTTCTGTCTGTCAGCCAGCCGAAGGTGATGTTCCCCACGATGTCGATGACTCCAAGGATGGACATAAGGAAGGCGGCGTGATGGTGGCTGACACCGGTGCTCAGAGCGTATGGTACGAGGTAGACGAAAGGCAGGCTGCATCCGGCGGCCAGGAACAGGAAGGACACCGCCAGACCCAGGAAGTCCGGCCGGCGCAGGAAGCTGCACTCATTCCTGGAAAGGAAGCAGGAGCTGAAGCACCACCTCCTTCTCATTGCAGCGGGGTTGTTTCTCAGGGGCGGGGGTAGTAAAGATGGCAGCTTTTCTGATGGCAGGACGTTCTTGGATTCTTTGGAGATGTTTATGGCAAGTTCGGCATCTTGTGATGAGACTTCGCCTGGATTAGAAAGAATGGATGAAGGTGAAAAAGGTTGGTTTGTTCAGGTGCTACATGTAGACTGAGTGTTCTGACATAGATCTCCATACTGGTTCTACTGGACCTCAGGTAAGGGATTAGTGTCCATACTGGTTCTACTGGACCTCAGGTAAGGGATTAGTGTCCATACTGGTTCTTCAGAACAGGGTTTGCTAAGGTGTCCTGCAGGGCTCAGTGCTAGGGCCAATCTGGTTCAGTTTCTACATGCAGCCCTTGGGAAATATAATCCAGAATCACGGCATCAATGTTCACCTCTATGCTGATGATATTCAGATTCAGACTCAGATTACTTTATTCATCCCTTTGGGAGGTTCCCTTGGGGAAATTGACATCTCCATCTCACACACACAACACTGTCATTTACAAACCAAACACCCCAAAAGCCAAACACCCACATAAAGATAAAAATATAAGAAAATTCACAATAAAATAAAAAATAAATAAATAAAATAAAAATGAAATAGAAAGTCCGGTGCCATAAAAAGAATAAGGATAGAAAAAGAAAAAGAGCAGAAAAAGCACAAAATACACAGCTGTATTTGTCTATGAAGAAACAGAACTGTTAGCTAAATTAGCCATATCTTAAGGACATTGTTATTGGGATCAAGGGGACAGCTCTAGGTTAGTATAAATCACATCTATCTGACATATTCCAGTTTTTTCATGTACACAAAGTTTCTTTGGGACAGACAGGTTTTGCTATGGTGTTCCACAGGGTTCAGTGCTGGGCCAATCTCGTTCAGTTTCTACATGCAGCCCTTGGGAAGTATAAGTATGTCTGGGGTGAAGGAAGTCTGGGCATCCCTGCTGAGGCTGCTGCCCCCGCGACCCGGGAACGGATAAGCGGAAGAAGATGAGTGAGAGTGATTTATAATTGTTGCTCAGAGTTTGCACGTACCGTCCTCCCCCTCTGGCTCCTCTTCCTGCACCGTGATTGGCCGCAGCAGGGCCCCACAGACGCAGAGATTGGCGACGAAGGCGCTGAGGATCAGCAGCGCCCCCCTCCACGAGTACATCTGGATCAGCACCTGCAGCGCCGGGGCCAGCACAAACGTGCCGATGCCGCTCCCCGACATGGCCACGCCGTACGCCAGCGCCTTCCTGCGCCGGAAGTAGCACCCCACCAGGGCGATGGCCGGGCTGTAGCAGAGGGCAAATCCCAGACCTGCACCAGAGTCCAGAGAGGTTCAGTACACGAGAGGAACGGCGCTGGACCCTGAGGACCGGTCGGATCCTGACCTGTGAGGAGCCCTATGCTGAGGTAGAGCAGCTCCAGACTGGTGGAGAAGGAGCCGAGCAGGAGGCCGCAGGACGACAGGACTCCACCCAGCATCACCACCCCCCTGCTGGACCAGCGGCTCTCCACCAGGCTGCCGACCGGAGCTAAACAAAGAGAGAACTTCAGCTGCGGTCGCGGGACCGGACCTTCCTGCCGGGGTACGAGTACCGACCGCAGAGCATGGTGGTGCAGTCCACCAGGCTGTGGATCCAGGCGGTGGCGGAGTAGTCCGCCCCGAAGGAGACCTGGAACTCCACGAAGAAGATGGAGAGGCACCTGCAGAGACGAAGGGAGGACGGCTGGCATCAGGGACACTGAGAGATGTGAACTGGACTCTCAAAAGACAACCAATAGAAAACTCAGGGGTCTGGATCTAGACCTGCAGTACCTCTACAAACCACTAGGGCCCAGATCCAGACCTGTAGTACCTCCACTGACCAGCAGTGATCCAAGACCATAAGATTGGACCTCACACAGTCCTGGACTGATGAGGACTTTTGAGTGAGTTGCAGTTCATTTTCAATGTTTGAACCGGAACAAGGAGTCTGGACCAGAATCAGGAGTCTGGAGATTTTGGGATGACTGTATGAATGATTGTATGTATTTGTATGTTTGATTGTCTGTATTGTAATGTCAACTGTTTTCATATTCCCAAAGGTACCACATTGCACGGTAAATTTCATTTTTCCTTGATGAACTTTGGGCCCCCTCCCAAAAGCTTTCAATAGCTTACTTTTGGGGACCCATTCATACATGCCAAAGGACCATTATAGATGTCTGATTGGTCTCAATTGTATACGTTTATTTTAATGGCCATGTATGAATAAACTAAACTTGAACTTGAACTCTGGACCAGAACCAGGAGTCTGATCCAGAACCTTCTCTGCTGTATTAGCTAGTTCACTTGTGTAACTGTGTGTGCGTGTGCGTGCGTGTACACATGGGTGTGTGTGTGTGTGTTACCTGGTCACTGCACGTGTGTGTGTGTGTGTGCGTGCGTGCGTGCGTGCGTGCGTGCGTGCGTGCGTGCGTGCGTGCGTGCGTGCGTGCGTGCGTGCGTGCGTGCGTGCGTGCGTGCGTGCGTGCGTGCGTGCGTGCGTGCGTGCGTTACCTGGTCACTGCACGTGTGCAGACCGTCACCATGAAGCAGCTAGCGACCACCATCCATCCCCAGCCTCCATCTGGAGGCGACGCCCCGACTCTCTGCCTCCCAGCAACCATTGCTGTAGCCGCAGGACCCCCAGGTCTCGGTCCTGGTCTCGGTTCTGGTCTCAGTTCTGGTCCGGAGGAGTTATGGAGTTTCTGAATGATGCTTCAGGACACCTGAAACACGTGTAGGTTCAGAGTTTATTTGTGCAGTGTGCAGTCCAGTAGAGTCCTGCAGAGTCCAGCAGAGTTCCAGCAGAGTCCAGTAGAGTCCCATCAAGATGGGGGCAGAGTCTGTGAGTGGTTTGGCAGGCTGTACTCATGAGCAGAACAGTTCCAACATCGCCGTTCATAATCTCCTCTACCTATTTTTTAAGACTCTTGTCTGGATGTTTAGCAAGCCCCTGCGTTGGACAATCAAACGACACAGTAATGTTTTATTAAGCCTACTGTTGCCAATGTTTTTTATCTACAACGCGCTGGTGTTCTGCCAATTTCTGCTGCTTTGCCAAAAAATGCTCCCTAATGGTTTTCTACCTTTGCAGAGCTACACTTTTACTGTGTTTTACTCCCTAAACCACTGCCTTTCCCCCCAAGTGGTCCTTGTATCTTGCCAGGCCGTCATTGTAAATAAGAATGTTCTTAATGACCTGCCTGGTTAAATAAAGGCCAATGACTGAATGAATATCAAGTAAAGCGATGTTTTTTTTTCCTCTTTATCGTATAATGTTCACAAAGTGTATAGCAATTCATGTCATGGGTAGTGTATTTTGAAGGATCAAATACTTAACATCCCATATTATCAATTTTACATAGTGAAATAAATGATGGACGTGCCAATCAAACTTTGAAAATCCACTGTGCGCATGCGCAGAACCACAAAGTAGCATTTCTCGGCAGGTAGCAAGGATTGGCAGAACACCGGAGTCTCTCAAAGCAAAGGCGCATCATCCTCACAATATTACCGCTGATCCGCTGGGCATTTTAACAGAAAAAACACAACTGAATTTGTTAGGATTTGGTTATGTCACAGTTTTCACACGGATTCTCAAGCAGGGTCGGGCTCAGGTCTTCACGCCTGTATAAAAAGCCACAATCGGGCGGGAGGCCTGTCATGCCAAAAAGTGATTACCTGCCAGAATCTGATTTGTGGCTGCGGAAGCGCGGACAGCAGCCCGTTGAGCGATAGCGCTAAAAGGTAAGATTTTCAGATTATGAAGCTCAAGAATGCCTAAATATGACTTGATCTCATTCTTGAGCTTCATAATCTGAAAATCTGTCAGTACCGGTGTCATGCCAAAAAGTGATTGCCTGCCAGAATCTGATTTGTGGCCGCCGGAGCCCGCACAGCAGCCCGTTGAGCGATATCGCTAAAACGTAAGATTTTCAGATTATGAAGCTCAAGAATGAGATTAAGTCATATTTAGGCAGGAAAAACTTTTCATTAACTGTATTTGGCCTTCAATCAATTTTGGGCAGGTGAAAATGCCTATTTTGTGTTGTAATGGTCCTTTAAAAGAGTTAAAAGCAATCCTGTGAGCTCTAGTGTTTATATTATGAAGCTGAAGAATGAGACCAAATCATATTTAGTTAGGAACAACCTTTCATTAACTGTATTTGGCCTTCAATCAATTTTTGGCAGGTAAAAAGACCCATTTTCAGGGGAGAAATTAGATTCTGGCAGACAATACCTTTTTGGTACGACACCGGGTCGATGGCCCGCACAGACCCACATAACATCCCACCGGCCATGGATTATCATCCCCACGGTGAACTGACTGTAACAGCTGACGAATGTCAACAAAGATGTCATTTAGCAAATCGCGCAACTTTGAAACAGAGACAGTCAAGACTTTTTCAAACTGTGAATCATGCCCAAATCATTTGGAACCAGGACACAAAACCCAATGGAATTTGGGGAGGGCATATAAATGTCAGAAGCATACTACCAAAATAGATCAGATACAAAACTTACTTAAAGAGTCTAACTTAGATTTTTTGTCTATGTCTGAGACTTGGTTGACTAGCAACGTTCCTACTGACCTAATTAACATATCAGGATACACTTGTTACAGGAAAGACAGGCCCAAGGGAAGGGGAGGGGGTGTTTTAATTTATATTAGGGAACAGTTTAAGGTCTTAGAGCTTGAATTTAATGTAGATTTGGAGAGTTTAGGACTGAATGTAATTCTCTCACCAAACATGAAATGTAGTATAGTTGCTCTATAATCCTCCATCTCATGATGTACAATTCTACCATGAACTGGAAAGTCTTCTATCTGCTCTCAATAATTCTTGTGAATGTATGTTGTTTGGGGACTTTAACATTAATTGGATAGACGAAAGGGGAAAGACAAAACTTAAGTCGACTATGGGTACATTTAAATACAAACAGATGATTGATAGACCTACACGAGTTACTAGAAAGAGTGAAACCCTTATAGATCTGATTTTTACAAATAGGCCAGAGAGAGTAATACAAACTTGCAATCTTATCACTGGTCTCTCAGATCATAACACTGATTATAAGAAAGTTAACTAAAAAGCGCCTAGTCAATCATACCAAAACGGAAAATCACACTTTAACAACTGGAATTCCTAAGTCTAAAATGGTTGACTTGGAATATGATCTGAAGAAAGTCAACTGGGAGAGGGCAACTAAAGAGCCAGATATAGATCGCAGTGCTAACACTTTTGCCTCTATCCTGTATGACAGAACTAGCAAGCACACAAAAACCTGGAAAAGCAAACCTAAGAAAAAATCTCTTCCATGGTTTAATAGTGACATCCTTCTGCTCATCAAAGAGAGAGATCTTGCTCTTAAAAGGTCTTTAATGACTAGAACCAATACTGACCATTTTATTTACACTAGTTTAAGGAACAAAGTAGTGTCTGAGCTGAAGAAAGCAAAGACTAGGCATTTTTATAAACTCAGTGAAGAGGCCAATGGCAACAGTTTTAAATTGTGGCAACACATAAACAGTCTAACCAATTCAAGTAAACAAAAGCTCCCAAAGATAAATTGCCTTAATGTACGTGATGAACTCACTACTAGTAATGAGTCAATTGCAAATGGTTTTAATAATTTTTTTATTGAGTCTGTGAAAGAATTGGCTTATCATTTTAATTTTACTGAGCCACTTTGTGATGAATTTGAACATGATCACACAAACTCCTTCTATATAAAAGAAGTAACCCAGGATAAAGTGAAAAAAGTTATTGCAAACATAAGTAACTCCATGGCAAAGGATAACCATAACTCAAATACTGCATTTCTTAAAGGTATTGTGACATCATTTTTAACATGCTTTTAACACTATTAAAAGTCTTGGCCAACATCCCTCAAATGTGTCTAAAAGAGTGTAACAAGAAAAACTTCACTCTTAGTACTCTTTTCCTGGCTTTTTATTACATTTTTTTTTTGCGCCGTGAAAAATGCTTCCTTTCCCCCCTTTCCTGTCAATCATTGCTCCGCTCCTCCTCCCAACCTCCTCCAGCCCAACCATACGCTCACAGCGGCGTCGGAGCGACAGGCGAAGCATGCACGGAAGAGCAGCAGGGAGAACCACAGCAAACAATCATAAAAATAAAGGCATGCAAGCAGCACTGTCCCCTTATCTTAAGTCCAGTCAGTGGCCGCGGGTCTTCTTAGCAGTTTTCCTCCGGTGATTAGAACAAAAGAGGCTCTAAACAGCTCCGTGTTAAGCCTCATTTATGGTTCCGCGTTAAATCGACGCAGAACTACGCCGTAGGGTTCAGCGTACGGTGCGCGTCGCCGCGTAACCCTACGCCGTAGGATCTGCGTCGGTGTAACGCGGAACCATAAATCAGCCTTTATGGTGCGCTGGAGAGGAGGCAGGGAGCTGGGTGGAGGGGGCGGTGATTTAGCGGATCGTTACGTAACGATCCGCCACCAAACCAGGTGCGCCGTTTTTGCACAGTTATGCGGAAAATCCCAGAAAGCACACAATACACTGAATGTTAAAAGTTCGTTGTTTTTTGGGTGTAATTGATGTCAAGACACCCAACAAAACACAAAAAAATCAAGAAAAATTTGTTTTTCATGTCACAATCCCTTTAAGAAACATCAGAGTTGTCTGTTAGAGCCAATCACTTACTTAGTAAACTTATCAATACGAACAAACAGGTTCCCAGAAAGCTGGAAAACTGCAATAATTACTCCAGTTTATAAAACAGGAGAAAGGGACTTAGCAGGTAACTACAGGCCTATCGCCATCCTCCCAGTAGTCTCAAAAGTTCTAGAGAAAATTGTAGCTGAACAATTAATTGAGCACCTAGAGTCTAACCAACTGAATTATCCACAGCAGTTTGGTTTTAGACAAAAATACTCCACAGAATCAGCTAAGTGTTATCTGCTGGAGAAAATCCAAACTTCCCTGGATAAAGGAAATGTTGTAGGGGCAGTGTTTTTGGATTTAAAAAAGGCCTTTGACACTGTTAACCACAGTGTCCTACTCAATAAAGTTAAGCAATTTAAATTGTCACCGGAAGCTCTTAAATGGCTTAAATCATATCTGGAGGGTAGACAGCAGTGTGTTAGGCAGTACTCGAGTTGTAAAAAAAAATCAGGGGGGATGGTGGATTTTATCATATGGGGACAGATAATTTGTGCTGATTACAAATAATATAATATATTACAAATAATAGCAGTGACCAAAACAGCTGCAGAAATACTGCAGGAATGACATAGCAGCAGTTAAATGCAGCCTTCTGTAAGCTTTAAATATCCACTTGGCTTACATCAAATACATCAAAACACAACAATAAAAATCTGAATTTATCAATATGACTCTGTCCTTCACAGGATAAGTAACATGGATCACTGCAAAAACTCAAAATCTTAACAAGAATATTCTAGTTATTTCTTATTTATATTCTTATTTCTAGTTAAAATGTCTCATTTTAGTAAAAGAAATCTCATTACACTTAAAACAAGACTCATCACTGGAAAAAACAACAATTGTCACCTGTTTCAAGTAGATTTTCACTTAAAATAAGTAGAAAATCTGCCAGTGGAACAATATTTTTTTGCTTGTAATAAGAACATAAATCTTGTCCCAGTGGCAGATTTTTATACTTATTTTAAGTGAAAATTTACTTGAAACAGGTGAAAATTGTCAAATAAGTTATTTTTCTGGTGTTATTTTTCTGGTGATGACTCTAAATGTTGAAATAGCAGTAAAACCACATTCATTGATGAAATGACATAAGGGATGGAAAGGAGGGATGGCAGTTTTACAGGGGGGATGATTTGGACCATTTTTATTTCAGGGGGGATGCCATCCCCCCTCATCCCCCCTCATCCCCCCTCAACTCCAGTACTGGTGTTAGGGTCAATGGGGTGAAGTCCAGTATGTTGGCAAACAGCATGGGTGTACCACAAGGATCCGTGTTTGGTCCACTGCTGTTCACTATGTACATTAATGACCTGCCGAACTGCTGTCCAAGTGTCAGCTGCCAGATGTATGCTGATGACACCATCATCTATGTGTCCACTAAAACACCCAGCCTGGCTGGCGAGCACTTGACGCGGGCTTTAACAAACATCTCGGCTTGAGTTATCCCACCTAACTCTTAATGTAAAAAAAACGGTGTCCATCTGTCTCTCCATACGTAACAGGCCTGATCATGAAGTATTTCAGGTCAGGATTAAGGAGGAAATCAAGTACATCTGTAATCGGCAGACTTGGCGTGCTCTCTCAAAAAAACCAAACGGGTGCCAGTCCAAAAAACATGTCAAAAAATCCAAATCCGACAGCACTCACTGTAAGAATCGGACGCGTTTCAGCTTACAGCCTGAGGACGGCTGTAAGCTGAAACGCGTCCGATTCTCTGCTGCTGTGCAGTGATTTAACGATGCATTCAAAGTTTTATACTTACAGTGAGTGCTGTCGGATTTGGATTTTAAGTACATCTGTAACAAGGTCAAACCAAATCTTAACTTCGTTTTATCAGAAGGAACCTGTCTCATCAAGCTGCTAAACTATACTGTGATTCTTTCTAATTTTTCATACTGCATCACATCATGGTCACAGGCTTCCACAACCACTATGAAACCTATAGTCTCTATATACAAGCAAGCAATAAAAATCATGGACCCAAAACCAATGAAATGGCATCACTGCCGCATATTAAGGAAACACAACCTCCTCACTTTTGAAAATTTTATTAACCTCAGTATTTTTAAATTTTTCATTAAATGTTTAAATAATCATGTGTCAACACAGCTCTCACAGAGCGACCACACGACCATCCACTAGTGGTGACTGTCTCATCCCACAATGCAACACTTCTTTCTGCCAGTCTGCTCTCTCTGTAAAGGGGGCAAAACTTTGGAACTCTCTACCCACTGAGTTAAAATTAGAGACCAATACAAAAGCTTTTAACAAAGGACTCAAACAGTGGTTAAAATCTAATCAGCAGTGTACACATGAATAGTTCTTAACTTGCTGACAGCTTGCTTTGTTGTCTTTTTATGTTTCTAATTGAAAATGGTTTGTATTTCTTTGATTTCCTTTCCAATCGTTTTGTTGTTTCTTTGTTTTTTTTTAATTTATTTATTTTATTTTTATTTATTTTTTTCCCATTCTTGTTATCTTAAAGGAGCCGTCTGTAAGAAATGGCCAAAACTGGTACTGCAGTCACTTTCCAAATATTGTTGAGCGGCGTGTACCCTCCCCCTCCTCCCCCCGACCAGAGGTTGCCAGGTAAGCTGCAGAATGCAGCAGGAACGTAGGCTGCCATGGCAAGCGACGAGTCCTACACAGTAAGTCTATTTTCTGTATTTAATGCTTTATGAAAGATCTTTTGCGAAGTAATAATGTAGTTTTTGGAAAGCTAGACATTTTTTCATCCAACACTTTCGTAGCGGCTGCTGCGATAATTAGAGCCGAGCTGGCAACCCGGATGCCGAAACAATACTGACTTGGTGATTGGGAGATAGGTGGAGGGTGGAGCTTCAGAAACAATACTGACTTGGTGATTGGGAGATAGGTGGAGGGTGGAGCTTCAGAAACAATACTGACTTGGTGATTGGGAGATAGGTGGAGGGTGGAGCTTTAGAAACAATACTGACTTGGTGATTGGGAGATAGGTGGAGGGTGGAGCTTCAGAAACAATACTGACTTGGTGATTGGGAGATAGGTGGAGGGTGGAGCTTCAGAAACAATACTGACTTGGTGATTGGGAGATAGGTGGAGGGTGGAGCTTCAAACCAAAACAAAAAATGACAACATAAACATCAGTTGAGGGCTGCAACTCCTCTTTTTAAACTGGAATATCCTGGCTTGAGTGCTGTTGTCAGTGACATAAGTATTTGAAATGAACATGATTTTTAAATGTCTGTTGACATATCGGGGTCATTTTATGATTCATTTTATTATTGCTCTTACATACAGCTCCTTTAAGATATTATTGCTCTCTATTTTTTTCAAAAGCTGCCTATGGACAAGTGTTGCGAATTAGCACCTGTGCTAAAACACTTAAACAATGAATCTGGTTTGTCCAATGTAATTGCTATGTCCATAAATAAACATAAAATAAAATGATAAATCAGAGTCCAGCAGAGTCCTGCAGAGTCCTGTTGAGTCCTGCTGCCTGAATCAGAGTTTAAAGCAGATCCAGTCAATAAGTGACCTGCTGACGTCGTTCATTAACCAGCCCAGACCCCCCAGACCCGCCGGACCCGTTGGACCCGCCGGACCGTCCCACTTCCTGCCCATCTGTTTGTCCCGAAGGCTGCGTTCAACAACACGATGCAGCTGTAGGAGGATCGCGGTCTGGCCGCCGCGGAGCCGATCGGGACGGGGGCCAGATGGGTCTGGATAGGATCAGGACCCATCAGTGTAGACGGCGCTGGAACTGATCAGCCTGACCTGAAGATTGTGGTCCCGGTCTTCAGAGCCTGTCAGGTCTCTCAGGTCCGGTTTCTTGTCAGGGTCCTGGATCACAGCCATTACTACTGTACTATAACTGTACTGTGAAACCAGGACCAACAGAGCTGGAACCAGAACTAGTAGAACTGGAACCAGGACTAGTAGAACTGAAACCAGGACTAGTAGAACTGAAACCAGGACTAGTAGAACTGAAACCAGGACTAGTAGAACTAAAACCAGGACTAGTAGAGCTGAAACCAGGACTAGTAGAACTGAAACCAGGACTAGTAGAGGTGAAAGCAGGACTAGTAGAACTGAAACCAGGACTAGTAGAGCTGAAACCAGGACTAGTAGAACTGAAACCAGGACTAGTAGACCTGAAACCAGGACTAGTAGAGGTGAAACCAGGACTAGTAAAACTGAAACCAGGACTAGTAGAGCTGAAACCAGGACTAGTAGAGGTGAAAGCAGGACTAGTAGAGGTGAAAACAGGACTAGTAGAGGTGAAAGCAGGACTAGTAGAGGTGAAAACAGGACTAGTAGAGCTGAAACCAGGACTAGTAGAGGTGAAAGCAGGACTAGTAGAACTGAAACCAGGACTAGTAGAGATGAAACCAGGACTAGTAGAACTGAAACCAGGACTAGTAGAACTGGAACCAGGACTAGTAGAGGTGAAACAAGGACTAGTAAAACTGAAACCAGGACTAGTAGAGGTGAAACAAGGACTAGTAAAACTGAAACCAGGACTAGTAGAGCTGAAACCAGGACTAGTAGAACTGGAACCAGGACTAGTAGAGGTGAAACCAGGACTAGTAGAACTGGAACCAGGACTAGTAAAACTCAAACCAGGACTAGTAGAACTGAAACCAGGACTAGTAGAACTGAAACCAGGACTAGTAGAGCTGAAACCAGGACTAGTAGAGCTGAAACCAGGACTAGTAGAACTGAAACCAGGACTAGTAGAGCTGAAACCAGGACTAGTAGTGCTGAACCCAGGACTAGTAGAACTGAAACCAGGACTAGTAGAGCTGAAACCAGGACTAGTAGATCTGAAACCAGGACTAGTAGAACTGAAACCAGGACTAGTAGATCTGAAACCAGGACTAGTAGATCTGAAACCAGGACTAGTAGAGCTGAAACCAGGACTAGTAGAACTAAAACCAGAACTAGTAGAACTGAAACCAGGACTAGTAGAGCTGAAACCAGGACTAGTAGATCTGAAACCAGGACTAGTAGAACTGAAACCAGGACTAGTAGACCTGAAACCAGGACTAGTAGACCTGAAACCAGGACTAGTAGAACTGAAACCAGGACTAGTAGACCTGAAACCAGGACCAGTAGACCTGAAACCAGGACTAGTAGAACTAAAACCAGGACTAGTAGAACTGAAACCAGGACTACTAGACCTGAAACCAGGACTAGTAGAAACTGAAACCAGGACTAGTAGAAACTGAAACCAGGACTAGTAGACCTGAAACCAGGACTAGTAGAACTAAAACCAGGACTAGTAAAGCTGAAACCAAGACTAGTAGACCTGAAACCAGGACTAGCAGAGGTGAAAGCAGGACTAGTAGAGGTGAAAGCAGGACTAGTAGACCTGGAACCAGGACTAGTAGAACTGAAACCAGGACTAGTAGAGGTGAAAGCAGGACTAGTAGAGGTGAAAGCAGGACTAGTAGAGGTGAAACCAGGACTAGTAGAACTGAAACCAGGACTAGTAGAACTGAAACCAGGACTAGTAGAACTGAAAGCAGGACTAGTAGAGGTGAAACCAGGACTAGTAGAACTAAAACCAAGACTAGTAGAACTGAAACCAGGACTAGTAGAGCTGAAACCAGGACTAGTAGAGGTGAAAGCAGGACTAGTAGAGCTGAAACCAGGACTAGTAGACCTGAAACCAGGACTAGTAGAGGTGAAAGCAGGACTAGTAGAGGTGAAAGCAGGACTAGTAGTGCTGGAACCAGGACTAGCAGTCTCTCGGCTGTTAGCAGCATCGCTGGCTGATTGGTCGCAGCAAACTTCCTTTTCAGGTTCTGGACTTGCAGGTGGGACCTAAACTGCCAAGAAGAATCACTTTTCGAAATGGTTTCTTATCAAAGAAACTGATCAGACTTCAGACTTCCACAAACACAGACCTCAATCTTCATGAATGAGCTACGGGAAGACTTTTCCAATAATCTCCCGGTCTGGTCTCCACCAGCACCTGCAGGAGGTTCTTCTCTCTTCTAACGATCCTGTCTGTATCAGCTGTTCCTCTGGAGGTCTCTGCTCGGCCGCACCTCCTCCTCTTTCTCCACCCCCTCCTCTTTCTCCACCTCCTCTTTCTCCACCTCCACCTCTGGCCCCCCTCCTCTCATGTGTTTTCTATCTTTTTCTCCTGCAGCACATGTGTGCTGCACCACGTGAGACGTCTGAGACACGTGTCTCCAGGCCTCGATGGAGCCTCACGAGGACAACGCTGCTCCCTGAATGTCCCACCATGGACTGGGAACCAGGTTCAGGTCTGGACTTTGGGCCAAGTCCCTCTAAAACTTTGTGATGTAGACCTGCTGCTGTGTTTTCGTGCAAACGACTCTGAGTCTCTCCCGGAGGACTGAATGTAGACGCTGGTCCTCCTGTAGATCTCAAGACCACGACCCTGAAACACTGACTGAGGACCGAGGTCTCAGGTTAGGAGACGCTGATTCTCATTACTAAAGGTCAATTTCTGCATTATTGATTCATATTGATCACTTTCCGATCACTCTGCTGTTCTCACAGTCTTTCCTTCAGCTTACCTGAAGAGTTTCGCAGTCCGGCTCGTGCTGAAAAGCCACGGCAGGTCCTTGGTGGGAGATCAGGCGGTCTTGGATTCAGGAAATGCTGGGGGTGCTGTTGAAAAGATGAAAAGAGGAAAGAGTGACTCAAAACAGAGAACCTGAGAGAACTAAGACCCACTCAGCTCACAGGTTTAAACCTGCACGATCTGCCAGAACCACCTTTCAATACCCTTAAAACCCCTCAAACCATCAATTAAACCCAAAATGACGAACCTTAAATAACCTTCAGGCCCTGGGGACATTTCGGCAGCGCACCCTGGAGAAGACGAGGACAGGAGTGTTCACAGCAGCTAACATCTTAAACACTAACATCGGCATGTCGGCTCATCCAACCAGCGGCGAACTCTCCTGTCAATCATTACAACAATCAATAAACATTAATTTTTCAAATCCAGCAGAAATGTTTTTTGGGCGACTCTGTGCCTGTTCTCCGATGCTAAGGAGTCTCTCACGCTGTATAAGCACACCTTACGATAATGAAGAAGGTCTGCGTCATGGCAACCGGCCAATCAGAAACCCTCAATCAAAATACTGCCTGGAAAAACAAGTTTACTTGAAACCGCTGGCTGCTGAACCTGAGTTAGTAGTTAGGAACTGGTCTTTTATGGAGGCTGTTTGATGATTTGCAGGTGTGTCTCTGCTGAATGTTCACCTCCAACGTCCTGCCGAGACAGGTCCCAGCATCAAGTTCAAACTCGACCAGCTCCTGCCGACCTTCGAGAGCATTTCTGCTTCTAGTTTAAGTTCTCCACTCATCAGGACTGAGTTAGAGCACTTTTCCAGCTCTCTGCATGACTCAGCACTGAGAAAGATGCACTTATGACGAGATGATCATAGGATGGTGTCTTTAAGACCCAGTTTGTCAGGGGCCTGTTTCTCTTTGCTGCGTGCCTCTCTACACATTTCCTGCCCACCTACTTTCAATAAAGGCCACTGGCACCACAAAATCTTAAAAAGAAAAAGAGTTTAACGCCTAGTTTTGCTGAATAAAGGTGGTTGTGGTGGACTGGACTCCCAGCAGCACTGATCCAGCTGACCCTCCTACGTGATTTCTTGCTTGTGTTGTTCTCTCAGATGTAAGTCTGTTGGGATAAAAGCAGTAGTGGCAGTTTAACAGGTTCTTCTGCAGCAGCTATGAACATGAGGCAGCCCTGCCCCCTTTTTACCACTCACGTTTCCTGCCTGCAGGTTTCCCCATCATGACAACTGATAAGCTGAGCAGGTAGGACCTCATTCCTCTAGAGAAGATGACGCCTCTCTGGGACAGATCCTTTATTTTAATAATAATGATAATGAATTTAACTTGTAACGCACTTTACATTCATTGAATCTCAAAGTGCTACACTTAGACCATTATTCATTCATACACATTCTCTCAAGTGGTGGTAAGCTACGTTTTGTAGCCACAGCTGCCCTGGGGCGTGGCTGCCATTCTGCAGGAAACGGTCCCTCCGACCACGACCAAACATTCATACACATTCACGCAGGGGCAAGGTGGGTAAGGTGTCTTGCCCAAGGACACTACAACAGCAACTGGGACGGAGCGAGATTCAAACCGCCAACCTTCCGATCATTGGACGACCTGCTCTACCACCTGAGCTACTGCCGCCCCCAATATTTCATGCCAGTACTTTTAGTAAAGGGGTGATCAAGAAACCAACAAAACACACTTATAGCTTGAAACGCTTCATTATCTTTTTTTTTCTTTTTTCCACCTTGTCTGCACACATATTAATGATTGATACCAAGCCGGTAAAAACCTAAGGCATATATATGTGCATTATTACTATATTTAATATATATACATATATATAAATATATATATTTATATTTTGGGGGGCGGGGGGTGACATCCACTGCCAATCCAGGAAGCAGGAACACAAGGAGGCACACGTCAAGCACTGGAAATCTGCAACAAAAGCCACAAACGAAACACAAAACCAACACGGAGCCGACCAAAACACGAGCAGCAATCGACCCAAATCTCGAGATCCGATCACAGTCTAAGTGTGTGTGAGCGTGTATATGTATGTGTGGCTAAGTGTGTCTGTGTGTATGTGTATGCATATGTGTGGCTACGTGTGTGTATGTGTGCATGTATGAATATATATATATGTGTATGTGTGCGCGAGTGTGTGTGTGTGTGTGTGTGTGTGTGTGTGTGTGTGTGTGTGTGTGTGTGTGTGTGTGTGTGTGTGTGTGTGTAATAATCCTATCAAAGCTCCACCTGAACTGTATCTATAGTGGGGGAGGGGGGGAGGCAACCCCGCCATCTGCGAGACCAGAGGCCGACAAGGAAGAACCCGGAACCCAGGCCACCAGCAACCCCACAGAGGGCAAGAAGAGGGCGGGAGGCAACCCACCGCCAGCGAGGGCCCTCACGACACGGGAAGAAGCAGCCAGGGATCCCGGAGCGGCAGACCGCGACCCAGGCAATCCCCGGCCACCTGGTCCGGACACGTGGCCAGGAGGCCCTCACCCTCCAGGCCAACGACCCCCACCCGGCGAGGGGCCAGCCTGCCCGGAGAGACAGAGCCGCCCCGGCCGCCGACGCAGGCAGGTGCACCCGCCCCCACGAAAGTGGCCCTCCAGGACCAGAGGGGCGCCCCGCCACGGAGGCAGCGGGGGGGACCGGAGACGGGCCCGGAGAGAGGGAACCCCCCAACAGGGCGACACCCGCGCGTGCCCGACAACGGAGGGCCCCAGACCCAGGCATCCCATTCAATCATCCATTCATCTATCCAGTATCTATAATAATAATAATAATAATAATAATAATAATAATAATAATAATAATAATAATAATAATAATAATAATATAATATACTAACCACAATAATGATGATAACAATAATAATGATTATAATATAATAATAATATTAATAACCATCTTTGTATGTAATAATATCAATAAATGATTAAATTTTGTTGTCCTGCCAATGGAGGCCCAAATCCTCCATGGCAGGACCCTTTCATACCACATTCTCACCGACAAAGACGCACAATCATGCACCGTTTCCCCCTCCCCGGGGGAATCCAGCACTGCCAGAAGGCACCCCAGGCCGCACGACGAGCCCCGCCGGGCCCGGGTATCCCGACCCACCTATCCCAGGCCGACGAGGGAACGCGGGTGACCTGGTGTTGAGTGCATGCGATTAATGCCATAAAAACATGGAGGGGGAGGTCAGGGTATCATGCTGACAATGACCCCCCCCCCCCCCCTCCAGAACTAAGTATCCTTGTTGAATGTATTTATTAAATGTTGAATGTGCAGTGTCTACAGTGTCATTAAAACCGTGAGGCGGGGAGTGCCGGGTCACGCAGAACAATGACCCCCATGCCCCGGACCCCCCGCCCCTGCCTATGTCCGTATGAGTCGTGTAAGGGGGGGAAGGAGGGGGAGCGGAGGCCGAAGCCAGGAGGCAAGACCAGCGGAGCCGGCCCTGGAAGGACGCCCAGCTTCCCCCACCGGCCATCCAGTTGATGGGGGCCGGCCCTCCGAGCCAGGCCAGGGTCCCACCGTACCTCCACGGGCGCCCCCGTCGCCGCCGGAGCCCCCCAGGCGGAGGGGGAAATGGTCCAGCATTCCTCCATTCATACTTCATACTGACAACATAAGACATAGACACCTGAGAATGGCTCCACCCCGCCGCCGTGCCCCCCCCAAGGGGAGGCCCGATCCACGGAGCCGGCCCCACCCCCTGCCGGGACCACCCCGGCGGACACCCCAAAGGTCACGGAATCCCCACAGACACAGGGGCATGTGGCCCCCGCCCAGCGACGGAGGACCAAGGCAGCAATGCCCCCCCCAGCGCAGACAGCCACCCCCCCACCCAGGCAGGGCCGGGCCCTTCGAGCGGGACCCCCACGCCCACAGCCCAGCCACCCCCAGGAAGACCGGAGACGCCCTAGCCACAGCCCCCCACCAGAGTCCCCCCCAGCTAGATACGTATTCCTTGATCCCTCCATTGAGCAGTTTACCATCTTTTTTATCATTTTTCAGGATGTCTGGGTTGTTCCATATGGGTGTATGGTCACATGGAAAAAGTGAATTTTTAGCTACTTTAAGAAATTCCCACCAGGCTGTCAGAGTTGTGCTAATATTAATGCTTTTGGATCATTTATGATGTTTAATGCTTTGACTAATAAATGGTACCTCTGAGATTTCTAGCGCATTGCAAAACACTTGCTCTGAGTCCAGCCATTGACTATCTACAGGATGATTTTTGATACATATGAGTCCAATGATTTAAACCAGGAAAGAGGGGGTTTGGATGGTATCATTAAAAAACTTACTTTTGGTAAAACCATCATTTTAATGATGGCAATTCTTCCCATGAGTGAAATGGGAAGAGAGTTCCATCTGGAAAGATCATATTCTATTTTCTTTAAAAGCTGAACATAATTTTATTCTATTAACTCTGACTAGGTGAGATGTTTATGCCTAAATATCTAATGTCCCCTGATTGTAATTTAGTATTGGCTATATTCCTAAAATTGCCGTTAACTCACAAAACTGTGGATTTAGTTTGTGAATTCTGGAGGAAGAGAAGTACGTCATCCGCATAAAGACTTATTTTGTGCTCTAATATTTTGCATTGTATACCTTTAATATTTTGAGCTCCAGCTCTATACCCTCCGCAGGATGCTTGAGTTTTCATGGGAATTTGGCCACGCAGTCCACATGTGCTTTGTGGATCTGGAGAAGGCATTTGACCGTGTCCCTCGTGCCATTCTGTGGGGGGCGCTCAGTGAGTATGGAGTCCGGGGCCCCCTGCTAAGGGCTGTCCGGTCTCTGTATGATCGGAGCAGGAGTCTGGTTCACATTGCCGGCAGTAGGTCAGACTTGTTCCCGGTGCATGTTGGACTCCAGCAGGGCTGCCCCTTGTCGCCAGTTCTGTTCATAATTTTTTATGAACAGGATTTCTAGGCATAGCCAGGGGCTGGAGGGGATCCGGTTTGGGAACCACAGGATTTCATCTCTGCTTTTTGCAGATGACGTTGTCCTGTTGGCTTCATCGGACTGTGACCTTCAGGGGCGGTTTGAGGCCGAGTGCAACGCAGTGGGGATGAGAATCAGCACTTCCAAAACCGAGGCCATGGTTCTCCACCGGGAAAGGGTGGCGTGCCTTCTCCGGGTGGGTGGAGAAGTCCTGCCTCAGGTGTACAAGTTCACGTATCTTGGGGTCTTGTTCACGAGTGAGGGAAAGATGGAGCGTGAGATTGACAGACGGATCGGTGCAGCGTCCGCAGTTATGCAGTCGATGTACCGGACCGTCATGGTCAAGAAGGAGCTGAGTCGAAAGGCGAAGCTCCCGATTTACCGGTCAATCTACGCACCTACCCTCACCTATGGTCATGAACTTTGGGTAGTGACCGAAAGGACAAGATCGCGGATACAAGCGGCCGAGATGAGTTTCCTCCACAGGGTGGCTAGATGCTCCCTTAGAGATAGGGTGAGGAGTTCGGTCACCCGGGAGAATGCTCCCTTACATTGAGTTGGTTTGGGCATCCGTTTCGGATAGATGTCTCCCTAGGGAGGTGTTCCAGGCATGTCCAACTGGGAGGAGACCCGGGGAAGAACCAGGACATGCTGGAGAGACTATGGGCCTGATTTACTAAAGGTTTGCGTGTGTAAAAACGTGTGCAAACTTGACAGCACCCGCAAACCAAAGTGCCAGCTGATCTACTAACAGCGTGCAAAGAGGACTGCGCCTCTCAAATGCGCAAAATAGCACACGCAATTCATTTAGTACTTTTGCCCTGATGAATAATCAATATGGGGCGTACCCGCCAGAAATCGCTAAATACTGGGAGGGGAAGATGCAAATTGGTCCATTTACCACGCGCAATGAGATTTACCAAGCCAGAAAGTAATTGCGGGGATTGTGATTGCGTCTGTATTTAATATGTTCGAAAGGAAGGTGCTAATTTCCACATTCAAAAGGAGAAATATTTTATTTGAATGTTAAATCGAGTATTATTCAGCAAAAGGTTGCCACAGGAGGCACATTCATTTTTTTATTTGTGATAATAAATAAATCACGTGTTTTCATGGAGAAAAAAGTGTTTCTTATTGTGCGCCTGTTCTGCAGTTGTCATACCCCGGTGTTGTGCCGTATTCAGCACCCCTGCCGTGAAAAGCACCCCCTCGTCTGACAAAAATGATATTCTCATTCCGTGTCATGTTCTGTTTAGCGTCCAGTTTTGTGTTAATGATTCATGTTTAAATGCGCTCATGGATTGTAAGTATGTGTTTGTGTGAGTGTGTATATATAAATATATTGAAGTGTCAGTGTGTTGTTTTTTTTCTTGGTCTACTTATCATTGAATATACGAGGGGGTGCTTTTCACGGCAGGGGTGCTGAATACGGCACAACAATTTGCCTCTTCCACTAATATCTCTAACTCCAACTCGTCAAATTTCATTTTGCGCTTGCGACTATATCCTGCTTTCCAACCAGACTCTCCATGGCGCAAAGTTTGCGCCGCAAACCGTAAGACGCGCAACACCTCATTTAAATACTGCTGTTTGCACCTGTTATCAATTGCGCACGCAATCTTAGTTGATCACCCGCAAAACACACAACAACAGCACACGCAAACTTTTTCAGTGCACACGCAATTTAGTACACTTTATTTAGGATCTTAGTAAATCGGGCCCTATGTCTCTTGGCTGGCCTGGGAACGCCTCGGACTCCCCTGGAAGAGCTGGAGGAAGTGTCTTGGGTGAAGGAAGTCTGGGCATCTCTGCTAAGGATGTATGTATGGATGGATGGATGGATCGACATTTGTTCATTATGCTTCATCGTTACGTATAATCTTCTATTGGCTGCATGAAGCTGTGACTGCATTCATCCCTATTTTATAAATTCAGAACTTAATAAACATTTTTAAGTGCATAACTGGGGGGGACTTACTTTGTGAACCCGAGGATGTTTTTACTTGAAGAGGAAAAAACTATAAAAGCACAACATTACTTTGCCCCTCAACAGTCTTTAGTGTTGCTGTTTAAGACCAATTTGGCCGCAGAATGACCAGCCGTTATCAGCGTGCCAGTTGCTGGTATGAATGGTATGTTATCAGATACAGCCTCTTTCCAAGATAGGTTGTTTGTTAACAATAAGGAACAAGGAAACTGCGGACTTCCAGCCAGTATTTTGATTGAGGGTTTCTGATTGGATGGTTGCCATGATGCGAGACCACCTGCAGGTACAATAACCTCAGCAGGGATCCAGACTGACCTCAGTTCTTCTTCGTGCACCGCAGCACCGCTCTGATGGAGATGGTGAGTTTCTACCTTTATTCACCTGAATCTCTTCTGTTGCAATGGAACAAAAATATCCCCTTTAAAACATAAAAGACTAAATACTAGATTCAGTTAAAGTGCAATGCTGCTGCTGAACTTCTTGTTGTTTAATTTCCACCAGTTTCATTTAATTTAAATCTCATTGGTCTTATTATGAGACAAATGCAGTAACATAGAACTTAAAGCTAAAAGCCTCGGACCGTCTCTATCCGTTGGACAGATGTCTTCAAAATAAATAAATAAATACATAAATAAATAAACTTGCCTGTAAGGCTAGTTTATTCATATAGCACAATTCAACAACAAGGTGATCTATCTACTGTATGTCCTATGTTCCAGCCACCTTGGGTCCTCCTCATGCTCATCCTCCTAGCTTCTGGGATGGAGACCTGCAAAGGAGCCTCCCTACCGGTCGACTGCAGCGACATCCACCACCAAGACAAGAATCTGACCAATGGAGTGTTCACCATCTATCCTGCTGGATCCACTTCTGCTGTGCAGGTACGTCTCATCCTGTTGGGGACTGTGTTCAAGAGGTGAGATGTTGGTAGTGGTCTAACACGAGTGAAAACCACGACCACCCCAGGGATCCAGGTCTGTGGGCTGTAACCATTGGTCATCCTCGACTGGGCACATAAAGCTGAACAGTAGCCAGTGGAGAAGTTCCAGACCTGCGGTTCCTCTACCGACCACTAGGGTCTTTAGAAATGGGTTTAATGTTGGTGTTATTGGCTCTTGTCTTGTGTTCTTGGGTATTGTTTTGTGTTCTTGGGTCTTGTTTTGTGTTCTTGGGTCTTGTTTTGTGTTCTATGGTTTTGTCTATTGTTCTTGGGTCTTGTAGGTATTATGTTCATGGGGCTTGTCTTGTGTTCTTGAGTCTTGTCTTGTGTTTTAGGATATTGTCTTGTGTTCTTGAGTCTTGTCTTGTGTTCTTAGGTCTTGCCTTGTGTTTTAGGGTCTTGTCTTGTGTTCTGGGGTCTTGTAGGTTTTATGTTCATGGATCTTGTCTTGTGTTCTTGGTTCTTGTCTTGTGTTCTTGGGTCTCATCTTGTGTTTTAGGAGGTTGTCTTGTGTTTAAGGGTCTTGTGTTGTGTTCTTGGGTCTTGTGTTGTGTTCTTGGGTCTTGTAGGTATTATGTTCATGGGCCTTGTCTTTTGTTCTTGGGTCTTGACTTGTGTTCTTGGGTCCTGTCTTGTGTTTTAGGGTTTTGTCTTGTTTTCTTGGGTCTTGTCTTGTGTTCTTTGCTCTTGTCTTGTGTTCTAGGATATTGTCTTGTGTTCCTGGGTCTTGTCTTTTGTTATTGGGTCTTGTCTTGTGTTTTACATTCTTGTCTTGTGTTCTTGGGTTTTGGTGTTGTGTTCTTGCCTCTGTCCTCATTGGTTTCTGCTAACTTCACTTCCTATTTTACTTTGAAGGTCTGTCTTTGTCTTATTGTAACCTTGGCCTCTTGATTCCACCCTTGTCTCATCAGCCTTGTGAGAAAATTTGTCTTTCCCTTCGGTCCTCCAAGATAGCCAAACAGGAGTCTAGAAATCATTTAGCTTTAAAACACCTCTCCAGAAACCTGAATCAAATCACACAGTTTATAAATAGAAAACCAAACAACACAAAGAGACTGAACAGGAGCAGATGCTTCACTATAGTTATATCCTGGAAATTCCTGTGAGGCTGGTGGGATGCCCTCAGTGGTCTTAAAAATCATTTATAAGCATCACATAGAGTCTACATCTACTTAACTGACGAGTGTCTCTGTGTGTCTCCAGGTGTACTGTGACTTGGAGTCGGAAGGAGGACGCTGGACGGTGAGTTGTTCACCCACAGTTACAACATTTTAAAGCTTTTACCTCTTTGTGATGTTGCCATCATTCCTCAAAAACACTGAAGAGGCATTCTGGCATTGATCATCTCAATTGACGAACAGTTCTGGGTGGTATTTATTATACATTTTACTGGGTTTGATATGGTTGTCCAAGGTCTTCTTGAAAACTTCACAGATGTTCTGGGAACTGATGTGGTCTCAAAGGCAGCAGATTAAATATCATCAACTGCATCCTGTTTTGTTTCCAGGTGTTCCAGAAGAGGATGGACGGCTCTGTGAACTTCTACAGAGGCTGGGACCAGTACAAGTTGGGCTTCGGGAACGCTAATGGAGAGTACTGGCTTGGTGAGACCTGAACCCGAACCTTGTTTGTATTTTGTGTGTAAACTCCTACGCTAACGTACGGAAGAGTATTAGGGCCATGCAGGAGAAAAAATATTTGAGAGGCGAAGATTTTTTTTTATTGTGCACTTTGAGAAAAAAGTTGAAATGTCGAGAAAAAAGTCCAAATGTCAAGATTAATGTTGAAATACAATTTCAAGAATAAAGTCGAAATTAAGCCTTTTTTCCCTCAACATTTCAACTTTATTCACCAAATTTTGACTTTTTCTCAACATTTCGACTTTTTTCTCGAAATGTCGACTTTTTTCTCGAAGTGCATAATGAAAAAAAATCTCCCTCATCCAAAATATTATTTTTATTTTTCTCCTGCTTGGCCCTAATACTCTTCTGTACTAATGGCTACTATTCTCAGGTAATTTTTTATGTGAGGTATTTGTTTGATATCAATCAATTTTTTGGGGGAGGAATGGATTTTATTGATAAAGTTGTGGTGGTTGATGGTGGTTAAAAAGTGAACCTATCATCCGTCGCAACTGTAATATTTAACCAGAACATTATTTAAGAGTTTTAGTGGATCAAACATCTGGAACCATCAGCGTTCCAACTTAAAGCAACAGAATTCAAACTTAGAGGGAACGACAGTTTTCAGGAAACGTTAACTTTGAGTGTAGGGAAATCCAGCCCCGGAGCCTTTTACAGGGCTAACTCACAAGTCAGTCCAGAAATGACTTTGGAGTTGAAAGCCTTCACACCTCCACAGTGTCTTCAAAGTCAGGAATGTTTGAACAGATTTGACAGAAAAAGAAGTGAACGTGTTTTTTTCCTTTGTCTCATTGTGCCTGCAGGTCTTGAGAACATCCATCAGCTGACACGTCCGAAAAAGCACGAGCTTCTGGTGGACATGGAGGACTTTGAGGGAAACAAAGTGTTTGCTCGTTACACTGCATTCAGCGTGGATAATGAGTGTGACGGTTACGCATTGCACGTGTCTGGATTCCTCAACGGGGGCGCCGGTGAGTTAAAGCAGAACCCCTGCTGGTGTTTATATTTAAGAAGAGCCGTCTTTCTCTTGGAGTTCGTGTTGGAGCTCAGCCGTCTTCCTCTTGAAACTCAAGAGGAAGCAGCTTCTCTAGATCAAGGTGAACCATCTGAGGTGGTTCACCTTGATGTGGTTGTGATGAATTTAAACTCCTCTTCTACCTCTGAGCCGTTGAGTAACTACTATAACAGATGTTGATGAGGGCGAGGATTGCCACCGTCTGAAGACATGCCTAATCTTATTCTCATTTGAGTTGAATGGTGTAAATGTTTTTTCAGGAGATTCCCTGAGCGTTCACAACGGGAGGAAGTTCACCACCTTTGACAAAGACCAAGACGTCTGGTATAAAAACTGTGCCAGATCCTACCTGGGGGCGTACTGGTATGATAAGTGTCACGATTCAAACCCTAACGGGATTTACTCCTGGGGCGATGACAGCATCTTTGCGGTTGGAGTGGTCTGGCACAAATGGAAGGGTCCTAAGTACTCCCTGAAGACCATCAGCATGAAGATCCGGCCTGTTAACTGAGCATGAGCCATAACCAGAGGCGTGTCTCACGTCACGTGTCATCTGAATGAAGGGTTTCAGCACTCGGTAGAGGTTTGAATTGAATATTTGTATCTTGACAATAAATGAGAAACAAACAGCTGACGTGGTCTTCTTGTGTTTTTGTGTCTGGCTTCTCTGCTCAGAGGTTTGGAGGGTTTTTTACTCATTCTGAACATGAATCATTGTCTTTTAGTGGCCCAAGTGTCAAACTTGAGCTCCTGCTTCTGCCGTGGTAAACCCACAGACATACCTGTCAAGTCTCCCATTTTGGCCGGGAAACTACCGTATTTTACCCTCTTTCCCTCCGTCCTCCCGGATTAGTATTTTCCCGTAAATTTCCAGTTTTAAAATATAATAATTTTTCTTTTTTAAAGATTTTTTTGGGCTCTAGTGGCCTTTTATTCAAGCTGCAGATATGAAAGGGGTAGAGAGTGAGATCGGGGATGACATGCAGCAAAGGTGCGCAGGCCGGGATTCGAACCTGCGAACGCTGCAGGAGGACTGTAGCCTCGGTATATGAGCCGCTGCTTAACCCACTGCGCCAGCGAGCGGCCCAAAATATAATAATTTTTAACTAACCTGACGAGCACTGCCCCCTGCTGTATCCTTGGGGGCAGTTCTCACGAGGTTAGTGGCGACAACGGGGACAAACTCGGAACTACAAATCAGAGATGGATGGATGTAACGAGAGAGAGGATTTTTATGCCAAAAAAACAAAGACTTTGTGTAAATATTTCTAAAAATGGGAAACCAAATTTACTTTCCTAAAGAGGAACAGGATGGGGAACAGTTACGACTTCCGAAAGATTTGTAACTGCGTTTTTAGTGTCTCTCACGGGGGAAGGAACCATGTCCGTCAGCAGTGAAGGCCAGAGCCTCATGAGTGGAAATGACAAATTAAAAGAAAATGTAAATGTTTCACTTGAAGACAATGGGCCTGATTTACTTAAGGTTTGCGTGCGTAAAAATGTGTGCAAACTTGACATCACCCGCAAACCAATGTGCAAGCTGATCTACTAACAGCGTGCAAAGAGGACTGCGCCTCTCAAATGAGCAAAATAGCCAACGCTGTTCATTTAGTACTTTTGCCCTGATGAATAATCAATATGGGGCGTACCCGCCAGAAAGCGCTAAATACTGGGAGGGGAAAATGCAAATAGGTCCATTTACCACACGCAATGAGATTTACGAAACCTGAAAGTAATTGCGGGGATTGTGATTGCGTCTGTATTTAATACGTTCGAAAGGAAGGTGCTAATCTGCCCAGCATGACACACCGATGGCTGCTGTTATTGTGGCAAGGAGGCGACATCGCCAAAAATCAAAGAATACGCAGAGAGAGAGTCTTTCGGACTCGTGTAAATTTGTTTGGAATGAATGAAAACCAGATAGTTGAAACATATCGACTATCTAGCGCTTCCATCTTGGAGCTGTTGAATGAGTTAAGGGCTGATTTGGAGCCGGTCACAAGCAGGAGTAACGCCATATCTGCCTTGCCGAAACTGCTCTCAACTCTTCATTTCCTCGCATCAGGGTCATTCCAGCGCACTGTAGCCATTTCTGCTGGGCTCTCCCAAAGCAGTTTTTCAGGTGTGCTGTCCACTGTCCTCAACGCTCTGTTACGCAGGATGGGCAGGCACATACGGTTCCCATCCACTCGGGACGCACTGAATGATGTCAAACACGGATTTTATGCAGTTGCTGGGTTTTATTTGAATGTTAAATCGAGTATTATTCAGCAAAAGGTTGCCACAGGAGGCAAATTCATTTTTTTATTCGTGATAATAAATAAACCACGTGTTTTCATGGAGAAAAAACTGTTTCTTTTTTTTTTTTTTTAACCTTGTCTGCACACATATTAATGATTGATACCATGACGGTAGAAACCAAAAAGTAAATATATGTGCATTATTACTATATTTAATATATATACATATATATACGCACACATATGCGTACACATACATAAATATACACATACAAACCCAGTGTTTTTTGTTTTTTTTTGGGGGGGGGTGACGACATCCACTGCCAATCCAGGAAGCAGGAACACACGGAGACACACGTCAAGCACTAGAAATCTGCAACAAAAAACCACAAAACAAAGCACGAAACCGGCACGGAGCCAACCAAAACAATAACAGCAATCGACCTAAATCTTGAGATCTGATCGCAGTCTGAGCTAAGCTATCGCTACCGCTACCTAAACCCAAAAACTAGAGAGCCAGCATGCAGGTGAACAAGCTAGTGTGTATGTCTATGTGTGTGTGTGTATGTATATGATCATGCGTGCGTGTGTGTGTGTGTGTGTGTGTGTGTGTGTGTGTGTGTGTGTGTGTATGTGTGTATATGCATGTGCATGTGACTAAGTGACTATGTGTGTGTGTGTGTGTGTGTGTGTGTGTGTGTGTGTGTGTGTGTGTGTGTGTGTGTGTGTGTGTGTGTGTGTAATAAACCAAACAAAGCTCCACCTGAAGTGTATCTATAGTGGGGGAGGGGGGGGAGCAACCCCACCACCCGCGAGACCAGAGGCCGACACGGAAGAGCCCGGAACCCAGGCCACCGGCAACCCCACAGAGGGGAGAAGTAGGAGGGAGGCAACCCACCGCCTGCGAGGCCCCCCCCTCCCCCGGCGGCGCGGGAAGAAGCAGCCAGGGATCCCGCGGCGGCGGACCGCGACCCAGGCAATCCCCGGCCACCCGGTCCGGGCCGGACACGCGGCCAGGAGGCCCTCACCCTTCAGGCCAACGACCCCCACCCGGCAGGGGGCCAGCCTGCCCGGAGAGACAGAGCCGCCCCGGCCGCCGACGCGGGCAGGCGCACCCGTCCCCCACGAAAGTGGCCCTCCAAGACCAGAGGGGCGCCCCGCCGCAGAGGCAGCGGGGGGGACCGGAGATGGGCCCGGAGAGAGGGAACCCCCCAACAAGGCGACACCCGTGCAGGCCCGACAACGGAGGGCCCCAGACCCAGGCATCCCATTCATTCATCCATTCACCTATCCGATACCTATACTAATAATAATATGATATACTATACATAATAATAATACTACTACTAATAATAATAATAATACTAATAATAATAATAATAATAACCATCTTTGTATAATATAATATTGATAAATTATTAAGTTTTGATGTCCTGCCAATGGAGGCTCAAATCCTCCATGGCAGGACCCTTTCATACCACATTCTCACCGACAAAGACGCACAATCACGCACCGTTTCCCCCTCCCTGGGGGGATCCAGCACTGCCAGAAGGCACCCCAGGCTGCACGGCGAGCCCCGCCAGGCATGGGCACCCCGACCCACCTATCCCAGGCCGGCGAGGGAACGCGGGTGATGTGGGCCCCCCTCCCGACCCTGGTGTTGAGTGCATGCGATTAGTGCCATAAAAACATGGAGGGGGAGGTCAGGGTGTCATGCTGACAATGATCCCCCCCCTCCAGAACTAAGTATCCTTGTTAAATGTATTTATTAAATGTTGAATGTGCAGTGTCTACAGTGTTATTAAAACCGTGAGGCGGGGAGTACCGGGCCACACAGAACAATGACCCCCACGACCCGGACCCCCCGCCCCTGCCTATGTGCGTATGAGTCGTGTAAGGGGGGGGAGGAGGGGGAGCGGAGGCCGAAGCCAAGAAGCAGGACCAGCAGAGCTGGCCCTGGAAGGACACCCACGCTCCCCCACTGGCCATCCAGTTGACGGGGGCCGGCCCTCCGAGCCGAGTCAGGGCCCCACCGTACCTCCACGGGCGTGGCCTTAAGTTGTTGGTATTCTAAAAATGTATTATTGCTAATTCCATATTGAACAATAAGTGTATTGAAAGGTACAAACTGTCCTCCTATGATTACATGCTGTAGATATGTATTCCTTGATCCCTCCATTGAGCAAAGTTTACCATCTTTTTATAATTTTTTCAGGATGTCTGGGTTGTTCCATATGGGTGTACGGTCACATGGAAAAAGTGAAATTTTAGCTACTTTAAGAAATTCCCACCAGGCTGTCAGAGTTGTGCTAATATTAATGCTTCTGGATCATTTATGATGTTTAATGCTTTGACTAATAAATGGTAACTCTGAGATTTCTAGCTCATTGCAAAACACTTGCTCTGAGTCCAGCCATTGACTATCTAAAGGATGATTTTTCGACCATTTTACAATATACTGTAATTTATTGACTATGAAGTAATACTGGAAGTTAGGTAACTCTAAACCTCCACATTCTTTGGATTTTTGCAATGTCTTTAAATTAATACGTGGTGTTTTATTCTTCCACAGAAATTTTGATACATATGAGTCCAATGATTTAAACCAGGAAAGAGGGGGTTTGGATGGTATCATTGAGAAAAAGAATTTTAATGATGGCAATTCTTCCCATGAGTGAAATGGGAAGAGAGTTCCATCTGGAAAGATCATCTTCTATTTTCTTTAAAAGCTGAAAATAATTTAATTTTATTAACACTGACTAGGGGAGATGTTTATGCCTAAATATCTAATGTCCCCTGATTGTAATTTAGTATTGGCTATACCCAAAATTGCAGTTTATCAGCACAAAACTGTGGATTTTGACCAATTAATAGAATAGTCAGACAGAGATGAAAATCCCTCGACGTATAAGTGCAATTGTCTGTGATAGTGAAGTTTGTGAATTCTGGAGGAAGAGAAGTACGTCATCCGCATAAAGACTTATTTTGTGCTCTAATATTTTGCATTGTATACCTTTAATATTTTGATTTTGTTTAATAGCTGCTGCTAAAGGTTCAATAAATATTGTAGAAACGCTTCATTATCAATGAACACATTTGGTTTTGGTTTTGGTCCCGGTCGTGGAACACTGGACCAGCTCTATACCCTCCGCAGGATGCTTGAGGGTTCATGGGAATTTGGCCACCCAGTCCACATGTGCTTTGTGGATCTGGAGAAGGCATTTGACCGTGTCCCTCGTGCCATTCTGTGGGGGGAGCTCAGTGAGTATGGAGTCCGGGGCCCTCTGCTAAGGGCTGTCCGGTCTCTGTATGATCGGAGCAAGAGTCTGGTTCGCATTGCCGGCAGTAAGTCAGACTTGTTCCCGGTGCCTGTTGGACTCCGGAAGGGCTGCCCCTTGTCGCCGGTTCTGTTCATAATTTTTATGAACAGGATTTCTAGGCATAGCCAGGGGCTGGAGGGGATCCGGTTTGGGAACCACAGGATTTCATCTCTGCTTTTTGCAGATGACCTTGTCCTGTTGGCTTCATCGGACTGTGACCTTCAGGGGCGGTTTGAGGCCGAGTGCAACGCAGTGGGGATGAGAATCAGCACTTCCAAAACCGAGGCCATGGTTCTCCACCGGGAAAGGGTGGCGTGCCTTCTCCGGGTGGGTGGAGAAGTCCTGCCTCAGGTGTACAAGTTCACGTATCTTGGGGTCTTGTTCACGAGTGAGGGAAAGATGGAGCGTGAGATTGACAGATGGATCGGTGCAGCGTCCGCAGTTATGCAGTCGATGTACCGGACCGTCATGGTGAAGGAGCTGAGTCGAAAGGCGAAGCTCCCGATTTACCGGTCAATCTACGCACCTACCCTCACCTATGGTCATGAACTTTGGGTAGTGACCGAAAGGACAAGATCGCGGATACAAGCGGCCGAGATGAGTTTCCTCCACAGGGTGGCTGGACGCTCCCTTAGAGATAGGGTGAGGAGTTCGGTCACCCGGGAGAATGCTCCTTTACATTGAGTTGGTTTGGGCATCCGTTTCGGATAGATGTCTCCCTAGGGAGGTGTTCCAGGCATGTCCAACTGGGAGGAGACCCGGGGAAGACCCAGGACATGCTGGAGAGACTATGGGCCTGATTTACTAAAGGTTTGCGTGTGTAAAAACGTGTGCAATCTTGACAGCACCCGCAAACCAAAGTGCCAGCTGATCTACTAACAGCGTGCAAAGAGGACTGCGCCTCTCAAATGCGCAAAATAGCACACACAATTCATTTAGTACTTTTGCCCTGATGAATAATCAATATGGGGCGTACCCGCCAGAAATCGCTAAATACTGGGAGGGGAAAATGCAAATTGGTCCATTTACCACGCGCAATGAGATTTACCAAGCCAGAAAGTAATTGCGGGGATTGTGATTGCGTCTGTATTTAATATGTTCGAAAGGAAGGTGCTAATTTCCACATTCAAAAGGAGAAATATTTTATTTGAATGTTAAATCGAGTATTATTCAGCAAAAGGTTGCCACAGGAGGCACATTCATTTTTTTATTTGTGATAATAAATAAATCACGTGTTTTCATGGAGAAAAAAGTGTTTCTTATTGTGTGCCTGTTCTGCAGTTGTCATACCCCGGTGTTGTGCCGTATTCAGCACCCCTGCCGTGAAAAGCACCCCCTCGTCTGACAAAAATGATATTCTCATTCCGTGTCATGTTCTGTTTAGCGTCCAGTTTTGTGTTAATGATTCATGTTTAAATGCGCTCATGGATTCCACAATAGTCATACTTTCCCACAATCACAGTCACAGATAACAAAAATCGGGTAAATGGTTATTGACGTCATTAATTAATAGCCTGCTTACTGTGTTGTCTTCCATAATGTTTGTAAATATATATAATATAAACTCCTAAGTATGTGTTTGTGTGAGTGTGTATATATAAATATATTGAAGTGTCAGTGTGTTGTTTTTTTTCTTGGTCTACTTATCATTGAATATACGAGGGGGTGCTTTTCACGGCAGGGGTGCTGAATACGGCACAACAATTTGCCTCTTCCACTAATATCTCTAACTCCAACTCGTCAAATTTCATTTTGCGCTTGCGACTATATCCTGCTTTCCAACCAAACTCTCCATGGCGCAAAGTTTGCGCCGCAAACCGTAAGACGCGCAACACCTCATTTAAATACTGCTGTTTGCACCTGTTATCAATTGCGCACGCAATCTTAGTTGATCACCCGCAAAACACACAACAACAGCAGGCGCAAACTTTTTCAGTGCACACGCAATTTAGTACTCTTTATTTAGGATCTTAGTAAATCGGGCCCTATGTCTCTTGGCTGGCCTGGGAAAGCCTCGGTCTCCCCTGGAAGAGCTGGAGGAAGTGTCTGGGGTGAAGGAAGTCTGGGCATCCCTGCTAAGGATGTATGTATGTATGTATGGATGGATGGATCGATTTGTTCATTATGCTTCATCGTTACGTATAATCTTCTATTGGCTGCATGAAGCTGTGACTGCATCATCCCTATTTTATAAATTCAGAACTTCATAAACATTTTTAAGTGCATAACTGGGGGGACTTACTTTGTGAACCCGAGGATGTTTTTACTTGAAGAGGAAAAAACTATAAAAGCACAACATTACTTCGCCCCTCAACAGTCTTTAGTGTTGCTGTTTAAGACCAATTTGGCCGCAGAATGACCAGCCGTTATCAGCGTGCCAGTCGCTGGTATGAATGGTATGTTATCAGATACAGCCTCTTTCCAAGATAGGTTGTTTGTTAACAATAAGGAACAAGGAAACTGTGGACCTTCCAGGCAGTATTTTGATTGAGGGTTTCTGATTGGATGGTTGCCATGATGCGAGACCACCTGCAGGTACAATAACCTCAGTAGGGATCCAGACTGACCTCAGTTCTTCTTCGTGCACCGCAGAACCGCTCTGATGGAGATGGTGAGTTTCTACCTTTATTCACCTGAATCTCTTCTGTTGCAATGGAACAAAAATATCCCCTTTAAAACATAAAAGACTTAATACTAGATTCAGTTAAAGTGCAATGCTGCTGCTGGACTTCTTGTTGTTTAATTTCCACCAGTTTCATTTAATTTGTTAATATATAGTTGAATTAAAATGTACAGATCCCATTTAAAATGTAATAAAATAATCTCATTGGTCTTATTATGAGACAAATGCAGTAACATAGAACTTAAAGCTAAAAGCCTCGGACCGTCTTTATCCGTCGGACAGATGTCTTCAAAATAAATAAATAAATACATAAATAAATAAACTTGCCTGTAAGGCTAGTTTATTCATATAGCACAATTCAACAACAAGGTGATCCATCTACTGTATGTCCTATGTTCCAGCCACCTTGGGTCCTCCTCATGCTCATCCTCCTAGCTTCTGGGATGAAGACCTGCAAAGGAGCCTCCCTACCGGTCGACTGCAGTGACATCCACCACCAAGACAATAATCTGTCCAATGGAGTGTTCACCATCTATCCTGCTGGATCCACTTCTGCTGTGCAGGTACGTCTCATCCTGTTGGGGACTGTGTTCAAGAGGTGAGGTGTTGGTAGTGGTCTAACACGAGTGAAAACCACTACCACCCCAGGGATCCAGGTCTGTGGGCTGTAACCATTGGTCATCCTCGACAGGGCACATAAAGCTGAAGGGTTGCCCGTGGAGAAGTTCCAGACCTGCAGCCCCTCTACCGACCACTAGGCTCTTTAGAAATGGGTTTAATGTTGGTGTTATTGGCTCTTGTCTTGTGTTCTTGGGTATTGTTTTGTGTTCTTGGGTCTTGTTTTGTGTTCTATGGTTTTGTCTATTGTTCTTGGGTCTTGTCTTGTGTTCTAGGATATTGTCTTGTGTTCTTGGGTCTTGTTTTGTGTTCTATGGTTTTGTCTATTGTTCTTTGGTCTTGTAGGTATTATGTTCACGGGGCTTGTCTTGTGTTCTTAGGTCTTGCCTTGTGTTTTAGGGTCTTGTCTTGTGTTCTGGGGTCTTGTAGGTATTATGTTCATGGGTCTTGTCTTGTGTTCTTGGTTCTTGTCTTGTGTTCTTGGGTCTCGTCTTGTGTTTTAGGAGGTTGTCTTGTGTTTAAGGGTCTTGTGTTGTGTTCTTGGGTCTTGTCTTGTGTTCTTGGGTTTTGTCTTGTGTTCTTGGTTCTTGTCTTGTGTTCTTGGGTCTCGTCTTGTGTTTTAGGAGGTTGTCTTGTGTTTAAGGGTCTTGTGTTGTGTTCTTGGGTCTTGTCTTGTGTTCTTGGGTCTTGTGTTGTGTTCTTGGGTCTTGTGTTGTGTTCTTGGGTCTTGTCTTGTGTTCTTGGGTCTTGTGTTGTGTTCTTGGGTCTTGTAGGTATTATGTTCATGGGCCTTGTCTTTTGTTCTTGGGTCTTGACTTGTGTTCTTGGGTCCTGTCTTGTGTTTTAGGGCTTTGTCTTTTGTTCTTGGGTCTTGTCTTGTGTTTTACAATCTTGTCTTGTGTTCTTGCCTCTGTCCTCATTGGTTTCTGCTAACTTCACTTCCTATTTTACTTTGAAGGTCTGACTTTGTCTTATTGTGACCTTGGCCTCTTGATTCCACCCTTGTCTCATCAGCCTTGTGAGAAAATTTTGTCTTTCCCTTCAGTCCTCCAAGATATCCAAACAGGAGTCTAGAAATCATTTAGCTTTAAAACATCTCTCCAGAAACCTGAATCAAATCACACTTTTTTTCCTTCAAAGTTTCTAAATAGAAAACCAAACAAGACAAAGAGACTGAACAGGAGCAGATGCTTCACTATAGTTATATCCTGGAAATTCCTGTGAGGCTGGTGGGATGCCCTCAGTGGTCTTAAAAATCATTTATAAGCATCACATAGATCTACATCTACTTAACTGACGAGTCTCTCTGTGTGTCTCCAGGTGTACTGTGACTTGGAGTCGGAGGGAGGACGCTGGACGGTGAGTTGTTCACCCACAGTGACAACATTTTAAAGCTTTTACCTCTTTGTGATGTTGCCATCATTCCTCAAAAACACTGAAGAGGCATTCTGGCATTGATCATCTCAATTGACGAACAGTTCCGGGTGGTATTTATTATACATTTTACTGGGTTTGATATGGTTGTCCATGGTCTTTTTGAAAACTTCACAGATGTTCTGGGAACTGATGTGGTCTCAAAGGCAGCCGATTAAATATCATCAACTGCATCCTGTTTTGTTTCCAGGTGTTCCAGAAGAGGATGGACGGCTCTGTGAACTTCTACAGAGGCTGGGACCAGTACAAGTTGGGCTTCGGGAACGCTTTTGGAGAGTACTGGCTTGGTGAGACCTGAACCCAAACCTTGTTTGTATTTTGTGTGTAAACTCCTACGCTAACGTATGGAAGAGTATTAGGGCCATGCAGGAGAAAAAATATTTGAGAGGGGAAGATTTTTTTTTATTGTGCACTTTGAGAAAAAAGTTGAAATGTCGAGAAAAAAGTCCAAATGTCAAGATTAATGTTGAAATACAATTTCAAGAATAACGTTGAAATTTCGCCTTTTTTCCTTCAACATTTCAACTTTATTCACGAAATTTAGACTTTTTTCTCAACATTTCAACTTTTTTCTCGACATTTCGACTTTTTTCTCGAAAAAGAAAAAGAAGTGAACATGTTTTTTTCCTTTGTCTCATTGTGCCTGCAGGTCTTGAGAACATCCATCAGCTGATACGTCAGAAAAAGTACGAGCTTCTGGTGGACATGGAGGACTTCGAAGGAAACAAAACGTTTGCTCGTTACTCTGCATTCAGCGTGGATGATGAGCGTGACGGTTACGAATTGCACGTGTCTGGATTCCACAATGGGGGCGCCGGTGAGTTAAAGCAGAACCCCTGCTTTTGTGTGTATTTAAGAAGAGCCGTCTTTCTCATGGAGTTCGTGTTGGAGCTCAGCCGTCTTCCTCTTGAAACTCAAGAGGAAGCAGCTTCTCTAGATCAAGGTGAACCAGCTGAGGTGGTTCACCTTGATGTGGGGGTGATGAATTTAAACTCCTCTTCTACCTCTGAGTCGTTAAGTAACTACTGTAACAGATGTTGATGAGGGCGAGGACTGCCACCGTCTGAAGACATATCTAATCTTATTCTCATTAATTGAGTTGAATGGTGTAAATGTTTTTGCAGGAGATTCCCTGATATTTCACAACGGGAGGAAGTTCACCACCTTTGACAAAGACCAAGACGACTGGTATAAAAACTGTGCCAGAGTATTCTTGGGGGCGTTCTGGTATGATAAGTGTCACGGTACAAACCCTAACGGGATTTACCACTGGGGGGCCGATGACAGCCGCTTTGCGGTTGGAGTGAACTGGTTAACCTGGAAGGGTCATGAGTACTCCCTGAAGACCATCATCATGAAGATCCGGCCTGTTACATGAGCATGACCCATAACCAGAGGTGTGTCTCACGTGTAATCTGAATGAAGTGTTTCAGCACTGGGTGGAGATTTGAAGTGAATATTTGTGTCCTGACAATAAATGAGAAACAAACAGCTGACGTGGTCTCCTTGTGTTTTTGTGTCTGGCTTCTCTGCTCAGAGGTTTGGAGGGTTCTTTCCTCATTCTGAACATGAATCATTGTCTTTCAGTGGTCAAAGTGTCAGACTTGAGCTCCTGCTTCTGCCGTGGTAAACCCACAGACAGACGTCTCCAACATACCTGTGAAGTCTCCCGTTTCGGCCGGGAAACTCCTGTAAATTTCCAGTTTTATAATATAATAATTTTTAAACTGCAAACCGAATTGCCACTAACCATCGCGAGAACTGCACCCTGCTGTATCCTTGTGGGCAGTTCTCACGAGGTTAGTGGCAACAACGGGAACAAACTCGGAACTACAAATCAGAGATGGATGGATGTAACGAGAGAGAGGATTTTTCTGCCAAAAAAACAAAGACTTCGTGTAAATATTTCTAAAAATGGGAAACCAAATTTACTTTCCTAAAGAGGAACAGGATGGGGAACAGTTACGACTTCTGAAAGATTTGTAACTGCGTTTTTAGTGTCTCTCACGGGGGAAGGAACCATGTCCGTCAGCAGTGAAGGCCAGAGCCTCATGAGTGGAAATGACAAATTAAAAGAAAATGTAAATGTTTCACTTGAAGACAATGGGCCTGATTTACTAAAGGTTTGCGTGCGTAAAAATGTGTGCAAACTTGACATCACCCGCAAACCAATGTGCAAGCTGATCTACTAACAGCGTGCAAAGAGGACTGCGCCTCTCAAATGAGCAAAATAGCCAACGCTGTTCATTTAGTACTTTTGCCCTGATGAATAATCAATATGGGGCGTACCCGCCAGAAAGCGCTAAATACTGGGAGGGAAAAATGCAAATAGGTCCATTTACCACACGCAATGAGATTTACGAAACCTGAAAGTAATTGCGGGGATTGTGATTACGTCTGTATTTAATACGTTCGAAAGGAAGGTGCTAATCTGCCCAGCATTACACACCGATGGCTGCTGTTATTGTGGCAAGGAGGCGACATCGCCAAAAATCAAAGAATACGCAGAGAGAGAGTCTTTCGGACTCGTGTAAATTTGTTTGGAATGAATGAAAACCAGATAGTTGAAACATATCGACTATCTAGCGATTCCATCTTGGAGCTGTTGAATGAGTTAAGGGCTGATTTGGAGCCGAACACAAGCAGGAGTAACGTCATATCTGCCTTGCCGAAACTGCTCTCAACTCTTCATTTCCTCGCATCAGGGTCATTCCAGCGCACTGTAGCCATTTCTGCTGGGCTCTCCCAAAGCAGTTTTTCAGGTGTGCTGTCCACTGTCCTCAACGCTCTGTTACGCAGGATGGGCAGGCACATACGGTTCCCATCCACTCGGGACGCACTGAATGATGTCAAACACGGATTTTATGCAGTTGCTGGGTTTTATTTGAATGTTAAATCGAGTATTATTCAGCAAAAGGTTGCCACAGGAGGCACATTCATTTTTTTATTTGTGATAATAAATAAACCACGTGTTTTCATGGAGAAAAAAGTGTTTCTTTTTTTTTTTTTTTTTTTTTTTTTTTTAACCTTGTCTGCACACATATTAATGATTGATACCATGACGGTAGAAACCAAAAGTAAATATATGTGCATTATTACTATATTTAATATATATACATATATATACGCACACATATGCGTACACATACATAAATATACACATACAAACCCAGTGTTTTTTGGATGTCGTCACCCAGGGGTGACGACATCCACTGCCAATCCAGGAAGCAGGAACACACGGAGACACACGTCAAGCACTAGAAATCTGCAACAAAAAACCACAAAACAAAGCACGAAACCGGCACGGAGCCAACCAAAACAATAACAGCTTTGCAGGTGAACAAGCCAGTGTGTATGTCTATGTGTGTGTGTGTGTATGTATATGATCATGCGTGCGTGTGTGTGTGTGTGTGTGTGTGTGTGTGTGTGTGTGTGTGTGTGTGTGTGTGTGTGTGTGTGTGTGTGTGTGTGTGTGTATATATGCATGTGCATGTGACTAAGTGACTATGTGTGTGTGTGTGTGTGTGTGTGTGTGTGTGTGTGTGTGTGTGTGTGTGTGTGTGTGTGTGTGTGTGTGTGTGTGTGTGTGTGTGTGTGTGTGTGTGTGTGTGTGTAATAAACCAAACAAAGCTCCACCTCAAGTGTATCTATAGTGGGGGAGGGGGGGGAGCAACCCCGCCACCCGCAAGACCAGAGGCCGACACGGAAGAGCCCGGAACCCAGGCCACCGGCAACCCCACAGAGGGGCGAAGTAGGAGGGAGGCAACCCACCACCAGCGAGGCCCCCCCCTCCCCCGGCGGCGGCCGAGGGGGCCCGCGGGCGGGGCCCCCACGGCGCGGGAAGAAGCAGCCAGGGATCCCGCGGCGGCGGACCGCGACCCAGGCAATCCCCGGCCACCCGGTCCGGGCCGGACACGCGGCCAGGAGGCCCTCACCCTTCAGTCCAACGACCCCCACCCGGCAGGGGGCCAGCCTGCCCGGAGAGACAGAGCCGCCCCGGCCGCCGACGCGGGCAGGCGCACCCGTCCCCCACGAAAGTGGCCCTCCAAGACCAGAGGGGCGCCCCGCCGCAGAGGCAGTGGGGGGGACCGGAGACGGGCCCGGAGAGAGGGAACCCCCCAACAAGGCGACACCCGTGCAGGCCCGACAACGGAGGGCCCCAGACCCAGGCATCCCATTCATTCATCCATTCACCTATCCGATACCTTTACTAATAATAATATGATATACTATACATAATAATAATACTACTACTACTACTAATAATAATACTACTAATAATAATAATAATAACCATCTTTGTATAATATAATATTGATAAATTATTAAGTTTTGATGTCCTGCCAATGGAGGCTCAAATCCTCCATGGCAGGACCCTTTCATACCACATTCTCACCGACAAAGACGCACAATCACGCACCGTTTCCCCCTCCCTGGGGGGATCCAGCACTGCCAGAAGGCACCCCAGGCTGCACGGCGAGCCCCGCCAGGCATGGGCACCCCGACCCACTTATCCCAGGCCGGCGAGGGAACGCGGGTGATGTGGGCCCCCCTCCCGACCCTGGTGTTGAGTGCATGCGATTAGTGCCATAAAAACATGGAGGGGGAGGTCAGGGTGTCATGCTGACAATGATCCCCCCCTCCAGAACTAAGTATCCTTGTTAAATGTATTTATTAAATGTTGAATGTGCAGTGTCTACAGTGTTATTAAAACCGTGAGGCGGGGAGTACCGGGCCACACAGAACAATGACCCCCACGACCCGGACCCCCCGCCCCTGCCTATGTGCGTATGAGTCGTGTAAGGGGGGGGAGGAGGGGGAGCGGAGGCCGAAGCCAAGAAGCAGGACCAGCAGAGCCGGCCCTGGAAGGACACCCACGCTCCCCCACTGGCCATCCAGTTGACGGGGGCCGGCCCTCCGAGCCGAGTCAGGGCCCCACCGTACCTCCACGGGCGCCCCCCGTCGCCGCCGGAGCCCCCAGGCGGAGGGGGAAATGGTCCAGCATTCCTCCATTCATACTGATAACATAAGACATAGACACCTGAGAATGGCTCTACCCCACCGCCGCGCCCGCCCGTGCACCCCCCGGCCAGGGGAGGCCCGATCCCCGGAGCCGGCCCCACCCCCTGCCGGGGCTACCCCGGCGGACACCCCAAAGGTCACGGAGTCCCCACAGACGCAGGGGCACGCGGCCCCGCCCAGCGACGGAGGACCAAGGCAGCAATGCCCCCCCCCCCCCCAGCGCAGACGGCCACCCCCCACCCAGGCAGGGCTGGGCCCTTCGAGCGGGACCCCCACGCCCACAGCCCAGCCACCCCCAGGAAAACCGGAGACGCCCTAGCCACAGCCCCCCGCCCGAGTCCCCGCCAGCCACAACCCCCCCCCCCCACTGCCATGAGGTAACCCCCCCATAGGCCCCTAAGGCCCCCACCTGCCAGGGACAGGGCCCCACGGCACCACCCACTGCCCCACAGGGGCCACCAGAGCTATTTGTTTCCAATTCACTAGAATGGTTTTCTTTGCGATACATAAGGCAGTGAGAGCCAGGTGTGTCCAGTTAGGTTCCATTTGAATATCTCCCAGGTGACCTAATATACATATCGTGGGGCACACTGGAATTCTGTAGTTGATCCATGTGGATAAATCCTCACAAATCTCCTTCCAGAACCTCTGTACCGGTGTACAAAACCATAAAGCATGCATATAATTATCCGGGGTGTTCTCTGTGCACTGTGAACAGATGTTAGAGGTGACAAAGCCCATCTGGAACATCCTTTGTCCAGTATAGTGTATTCTATGAAGAACTTTGTACTGTATAAGTTGTAAGTTTGAGTTCATAGTCATAGTAAAAGTATTTAAACATATTTGTTACCAAGAAATCTGGTCGGTGTTAAGAGAGAGATCCGCCTCCCAGTTTGAGATCGGTAGAGAGACTGAATTATCTAATTTAGACACTAACCTATAAAGTTTTGATAACAACTTTAAAGTGCTTAGGTTCAATAATTCTATTATCCTGGCGGGAAGTTGTAAGTCTAATTGGTTAATTTTATATGTTTTATTTATTATGGCCTTAAGTTGTTGGTATTCTAAAAATGTATTATTGCTAATTCCATATTGAACAATAAGTGTATTGAAAGGTACAAACTGTCCTCCTATGATTCAATTCAATTCAATTCAATTTTATTTATATAGCGTCTAATACAACAGAGTTGTCTCTAGACGCTTTACAGAGACCCATACCCAGAACATGACCCCCGAGCAGTTATTACATAAACAATGGCAGGTAAAAACTCCCCTAGTGGGAGAAAAACCTTAAGCCAAACAGTGGCAAGGAAAAACTCCCCTTTAGGAGGGAAGAAACCTTGAGCAGGACCAGGCTCATCAGGGGGGACCCTCCTGCCGAGGGCCAGACTGGTGGGTCAGGGACGGCAACAGCACAGCAGGCAGGTGGAAGCAGCAACGGGATGACCGGGGGTGGGGACCGCAGGCCAGCACGCAGCTCCCGAAGCTCCGGCCCAATCAGCAAGTCCCAGGTTGGGGTGCAGGGTCAGGAAAAGACTTGTGCTCCGTAATGCAAGCTACAAGCCACCCACGACCACCTGCAGGACAAAAGAGAGAAAAGGGAGGAGAAGGGGGGGCCAGCAACGGGATGACCAGGGGTGGGGACCGCAGGCCAGCACGCAGCTCCCGAAGCTCCGGCCCAATCAGCAAGTCCCAGGTTGGGGTGCAGGGTCGGGGAAAGACTTGTGCTCCGTAATGCAAGCTACAAGCCACCCACGACCACCTGCAGGTTCCGGTGTCCGGCAAAGGATGCTGCAACATGGACAAAAGAGAGAAAAGGGAGGAGAAGGGGGGGCCAGCACAAGAAACCACAGGAGCGACTCTGACACACTAAAGTTTACACTACCTAGAGATTTACCAACACCAGCTAGAGGTTTACTAAACACTAACTATAGGCTTTACTAAACAGAAATGTTTTAAGTTTAGTTTTAAAGGTGGAGGTGGTGTCAGCCCCCTTAACCCAGATTGGAAGTTGGTTCCATAGTAGTGGTGCCTGATAGCAGAACGCCCGCCCTCCAAATCTACATTTAGATACTCTAGGAACTATGAGTAAACCTGCACTCTGAGAACGGAGAGCTCTGACAGGAACATAAGGCACTATCAGGTCTTGCAAATAATGCGGAGCTAAGCCGTTTTGGGCTTTATACGCAAGTAATAAAATTTTAAATTGGATTCTGAATTTTACGGGTAACCAATGGAGCGACGCTAACACTGGAGAGACGTGGTCTCTCCTGCTAATTCCTGTCAGTACTCGTGCTGCTGCATTTTGGATCAGCTGGAGCCTATTCAGCAAATTACTTGGACATCCTGCTAACAACACATTACAGTAATCTAATCTAGAAGATACAAACGCATGAACTAGTTTTTCTGCATCACTCTGTGAGAGGATTTTCCTAATCTTTGCAATATTACGGAGATGGAAAAAGGCTATTTTACAAACCTGATTGACATATGGTTTAAACGACAAATCCTGATCGAAAATAACACCAAGATTTCTCACAGTTGCACTGGAAGCCATCGCAACACCATCTAATCCCTTCCTAAGATGCTCTGGACCAAGAATGATAACCTCTGTTTTATCTGAATTTAGAAGCAGGAAATTTCTGGACATCCAATCCTATGATTACATGCTGTAGATATGTATTCCTTGATCCCTCCATTGAGCAAAGTTTACCATCTTTTTATAATTTTTTCAGGATGTCTGGGTTGTTCCATATGGGTGTACGGTCACATGGAAAAAGTGAAATTTTAGCTACTTTAAGAAATTCCCACCAGGCTGTCAGAGTTGTGCTAATATTAATGCTTCTGGATCATTTATGATGTTTAATGCTTTGACTAATAAATGGTAACTCTGAGATTTCTAGCTCATTGCAAAACACTTGCTCTGAGTCCAGCCATTGACTATCTAAAGGATGATTTTTCGACCATTTTACAATATACTGTAATTTATTGACTATGAAGTAATACTGGAAGTTAGGTAACTCTAAACCTCCACATTCTTTGGATTTTTGCAATGTCTTTAAATTAATACGTGGTGTTTTATTCTTCCACAGAAATTTTGATACATATGAGTCCAATGATTTAAACCAGGAAAGAGGGGGTTTGGATGGTATCATTGAGAAAAAAAATTTTACTTTTGGTAAAACCATCATTTTAATGATGGCAATTCTTCCCATGAGTGAAATGGGAAGAGAGTTCCATCTGGAAAGATCATCTTCTATTTTCTTTAAAAGCTGAAAATAATTTAATTTTATTAACACTGACTAGGGGAGATGTTTATGACTAAATATCTAATGTCCCCTGATTGTAATATTCCTAAAATTGCAGTTTATCAGCACAAAACTGTGGATTTTGACCAATTAATAGAATAGTCAGACAGAGATGAAAATCCCTCGACGTATAAGTGCAATTGTCTGTGATAGTGAAGTTTGTGAATTCTGGAGGAAGAGAAGTACGTCATCTGCATAAAGACTTATTTTGTGCTCTAATATTTTGCATTGTATACCTTTTAATATTTTGATTTTGTTTAATAGCTGCTGCTAAAGGTTCAATAAATATTGTAGAAACGCTTCATTATCAATGAACACATTTGGTTTTGGTTTTGGTCCCGGTCGTGGAACACTGGACCAGCTCTATACCCTCCACAGGATGCTTGAGGGTTCATGGGAATTTGGCCACCCAGTTCACATGTGCTTTGTGGATCTGGAGAAGGCATTTGACCGTGTCCCTCGTGCCATTCTGTGGGGGGAGCTCAGTGAGTATGGAGTCCGGGGCCCTCTGCTAAGGGCTGTCCGGTCTCTGTATGATCGGAGCAGGAGTCTGGTTCGCATTGCCGGCAGTAAGTCAGACTTGTTCCCGGTGCCTGTTGGACTCCGGAAGGGCTGCCCCTTGTCGCCGGTTCTGTTCATAATTTTTATGAACAGGATTTCTAGGCATAGCCAGGGGCTGGAGGGGATCCGGTTTGGGAACCACAGGATTTCATCTCTGCTTTTTGCAGATGACGTTGTCCTGTTGGCTTCATCGGACCGTGACCTTCAGGGGCGGTTTGAGGCCGAGTGCAATGCAGCAGGGATGAGTATCAGCACTTCCAAAACCGAGGCCATGGTTCTCCACCGGGAAAGGGTGGCGTGCTTTCTCCGGGTGGGTGGAGAAGTCCTGCCTCAGGTGTACAAGTTCAAGTGTCTTGGGGTCTTGTTCACGAGTGAGGGAAAGATGGAGCGTGAGATTGACAGATGGATCGGTGCAGTGTCCACAGTTATGCAGTCGATGTACCGGACCTTCATGGTGAAGAAGGAGCTGAGTCAAAAGGCGAAGCTCTCGATTTACCGGCCAATTTACGCGCCTACCCTCACCTATGGTCATGAACTTTGGGTAGAGACCGAAAGGATAAGATCGCGGATACAAGCGGCCAAGATGAGTTTCCTCCACAGGGTGGCTGGACGTTCCCTTACAGATAGGGTGAGGAGTTCGGTCACCCGGGAGGAGCTCAGAGTCGATGCTCCTTTACATTGAGTTGGTTTGGGCATTTGTATCGGATAGATGTCTCCCTAGGGAGGTGTTCCAGGCATGTCCCTCCTCCCTAGGGAGGTGTTCCAGGCATGTCCCTCCTCCCTAGGGAGGTGTTCCAGGCATGTCCCACTGGGAGGAGACCTGGGGAAGACCCAGCACATGCTGGAGAGACTATGCCTCTCGGCTGGCCTGGGAACGCCTCGGACTCCTGTCTGGGGTGAAGGAAGTCTGGGCATCCCTGTGCTAAGGATGGATGGATGGATGGATCGACATTTGTTCATTATGCTTCATCGTTGCGTATAATCTTCTATTGGCTGCATGAAGCTGTGACTGCATCATCCCTATTTTATAAATTCAGAACTTAATAAACATTTTTAAGTGCATAACTGGAGGGACTTACTTTGTGAACCCGAGGATGTTTTTACTTAAAGAGGAAAAAACTATAAAAGCACAACATTACTTCGTCCCTCAACAGTCTTTAGTGTTGCTATTTAAGACCAATTTGGCCGCAGAATGACCAGACGTTAGCAGCGTGCCAGTTGCTGGTATGAATGGTATGTTATCAGATACAGCCTCTTTCCAAGATAGGTTGTTTGTTAACAATAAGGAACAAGGAAACTGCGGACTTCCAGGCAGTATTTTGATTGAGGGTTTCTGATTGGATGGTTGCCATGATGCGAGATCACCTGCAGGTACAACAACCTCAGCAGGGATCCAGACTTACCGCAGATCTTCTTCGTGCACCGCAGCACCGCTCTGATGGAGATGGTGAGTTTCTACCTTTATTCACCTGAATCTCTTCTGTTGCAATGGAACAAAATAAATCTAAATACTAGATTCAGTTAAAGTGCAATGCTGCTGCTGGACTTCTTGTTGTTTAATTTCCATCAGTTTCATTTAATTTGTTAATATATAGTTAAATTAAAACGTACAGATCCCTTTTAAAACGTAATAAAATCATCTCATTGGTCTTATTATGAGACAAATGCAGTAACATAGAACTTAAAGCTAAAAGCCTCAGACCATCTTTATCCGTCGGACAGATGTCCTCAAAATAAATAAATAAATAAACTTGCCTGTAAGGATAGTTTATTCATATAGCACAATTCAACAACAGGGTGATCCATCTATGTCCTGTGTTCCAGCCACCTTGGGTCCTCCTCATGCTCATCCTCCTAGCTTCTGGGATGAAGACCTGCAAAGGAGCCTCCCTACCGGTCGACTGCAGCGACATCTACCACCAAGACAAGAATCTGACCAATGGAGTGTTCACCATCTATCCTAATGGATCCACGTCTGCTGTGATGGTATGTCTACCGACCACTAGGGCAATAGAACACAAAACAATACCCAAAAACACAAGACAAGAGTCAATAATACCAACATTAAACCCATTTCTAAAGACCTCGGTCCTTAGAAATGGGTTTAATGTTGGTGTTATTGGCTCTTGTCTTGTGTTCTTGGGTATTGTTTTGTTTTCTTGGGTTTTGTCTTGTGTTCTAGGATATTGTATTGTGTTCTTGGGTCTTGTTTTGTGTTCTATGGTTTTGTCTTGTGTTCTTGGGTCTTGTCTTGTGTTCTTGAGTCTTGTCTTGTGTTCTTGGGTCTTGTGTTGTGCTCTTGCGTCTTGTCTTGTGTTCTTGGGTCTTGCCTTGTGTTTTAGGGTCTTGTCTTGTGTTCTTGGGTCTTGTAGGTATTATGTTCATGGGTCTTGTCTTTTGTTCTTGGGTCTTGTCTTTTGTTCATGGGTCTTGTCTTGTGTTTTGCAATCTTGTCTTGTGTTCTTGTGTTTTGGTGTTGTGTTCTTGCCTCTGTCATCATCAGTTTCTGCTAACTTCACTTCCTATTTTCCTTTGAAGGTCTGTCTTTGTCTTATTGTGACCTTGGCCTCTTGTTTCCACCCTTGTCTCATCAGCCTTGTGAGAAAATTGTGTCTTTCCCTTCAGTCCTCCAAGATATCCAAACAGGAGTCTAGAAATCATTTAGCTTTAAAACACCTCTCCAGAAACCTGAATCAAGTCACACTTTTTTTCCTTCAAAGTTTATAAATAGAAAACCAAACAACACAAAGAGACTGAACAGGAGCAGATGCTTCACTATAGTTATATCCTGGAAATTCCTGTGAGGCTGGTGGGATGCCCTCAGTGGTCTTAAAAATAATTTATAAGCATCACATAGAGTCTACATCTCCTTAACTGACTAGTGTCTCTGTGTGTCTCCAGGTGTACTGTGACTTGGAGTCGGAGGAAGGACGCTGGACGGTGAGATGTTCACCCACAGTTACAACATTTTAAAGCTTTTACCTCTTTGTGATGTTGCCATCATTCCTCAAAAACACTGAAGAGGCATTCTGGCATTGATCATTTCAATTGACGAACAGTTCTGGGTGGTATTTATTATACATTTTACTGGGTTTGATATGGTTGTCCATGGTCTTGTTGAAAACTTCACAGATGTTCTGGGAACTGATGTGGTCTCAAAGGCAGCCGATTAAATATCATCAACTGCATCCTGTTTTGTTTCCAGGTGTTCCAGAACAGGATGGACGGCTCTGTGAACTTCTACAGAGGCTGGGACCAGTACAAGTTGGGCTTCGGGAACGCTGTTGGAGAGTACTGGCTTGGTGAGACCTGAACCCAAACCTTGTTTGTATTTTGTGTGTAAACTCCTACGCTAACGTAAGGAAGAGTATTAGGGCCATGCAGGAGAAAAAATATTTGACAGGGGACGATTTTTTTTTATTGTGCACTTTGAGAAAAAAGTCGAAATGTCGAGAAAAAAGTTGAAATGTCGAGATTAATGTTGAAATACAATTTCAAGAATGAAGTCGAAGTTTCGCCTTTTTTCTCAACATTTCCACTTTATTCACAAAATTGTGACTTTTTTCTCAACATTTCGACTTTTTTCTTAATATTTCGACTTTTTTCTCGAAGTGCATAATGAAAAAAAAATCTCCCTCATCTAAAATATTATTTTTATTTTTCTCCTGCTTGGCCCTAATACTCTTCCGTACTAACAGCTGCTATTCTCAGGTAATTTTTTATGTGATGTATTTGTTTGATATCAATCAATTTCTTGGGGGAAGAATGGATTTTATTGATATGTTGTGGTGGTTGATGGTGGTTAAAAAGTGAACCTATCATCCATCGCAACTGTAATTTTTAACCAGAACGTTATTTAAGAGTTTTAGTGGATCAAACATCTGGAACCATCAGCGTTCCAACTTAAAGCAACAGAATTCAAACTTAGAGGGAACGACAGTTTTCAGGAAACAACGTTAACTTTGAGTGTAGGGAAACCCAGCCCCGGAGCCTTTTACAGGCCTAACTCACAAGTCAGTCCAGAAATGACTTTGGAGTTGAAAGCCTTCACACCTCCACAGTGTCTTCAAAGTCAGGAATGTTTGAACAGATTTGACAGAAAAAGAAGTGAACGTGTTTTTTTCCTTTGTCTCATGGTGCCTGCAGGTCTTGAGAACATCCATCAGCTGACACGTCAGAAAAAGTACGAGCTTCTGGTGGACATGGAGGACTTCGAAGGAAACAAAACATTTGCTCGTTACTCTGCATTCAGCGTGGATGCTGAGCGTGACGGTTACGAATTGAACGTGTCTGGATTCCACAATGGGGGCGCCGGTGAGTTAAAGCAGAACCCCTGCTTTTGTGTGTATTTAAGAAGAGCCGTCTTTCTCTTGGAGTTCGTGTTCGAGCTCAGCCGTCTTCCTCTTGAAACTCAAGAGGAAGCAGCTTCTCTAGATTGAGGTGAACCATCTGAGGTGGTTCACCTTGATGTGGGGTTGTGATGAATTTAAACTCCTCTTCTACCTCTGAGTCGTTGAGTAACTACTGTAACAGATGTTGATGAGGGCGAGGACTGCCACCGTCTGAAGACATGTCTAATCTTATTCTCATTATTTGAGTTGAATGGTGTAAATGTTTTTGCAGGAGATTCCCTGATATTTCACAATGGGATGAAGTTCACCACCTTTGACAAAGACCAAGACGACTGGTATAAAAACTGTGCCAGAGAATACCTGGGGGCGTTCTGGTATGATAAGTGTCACGGTACAAACCCTAACGGGATTTACCACTGGGGGGCCGATGACAGCCTCTTTGCGGTCGGAGTGAACTGGTTAACCTGGAAGGGTCATGAGTACTCCCTGAAGACCATCAGCATGAAGATCCGGCCTGTTAACTGAGCATGAGCCATAACCAGAGGCGTGTCTCACGTGTAATCTGAATGAAGTGTTTCAGCACTCGGCGGACGTCTGAAGTGAATATTTGTATCTTGACAATAAATGAGAAACAAACAGCTGACGTGGTTTCCTTGTGTTTATGTGTCTGGCTTCTCTGCTCAGAGTTTGGAGGGTTTTTTCCTCATTCTGAACATGAATCATTGTCTTTTAGTGGTCCAAGTGTCAAACTCGAGCTCCTGCTTCAGCCGTGGTAAACCCACAGACATACCTGTCAAGTCTCCCGTTTTGGCCGGGAAACTACCGAATTTTACCCTCTTTCCCTCCGCCCTCCCGGATTACTATTTTCCCATAAATTTCCCGTTTTATAATATAATAATTTATAAACTGCAAACCGAATTGCCACTAACCTCGCGAGAACTGCCCCCTGCTGTATCCTTGGGGGCAGTTCCCACGAGGTTAGTGGCGACAACAGGAACAAACTCGGAACTACAAATCAGAGATGGATGGATGTAACGAGAGAGAGGATTTTTCTGCCAAAAAAGCAAAGACTTTGTGTAAATATTGCTAAAAATGGGAAACCAAATTTACTTTCCTAAAGAGGAACAGGATGGGGAACAGTTACGACTTCTGAAAGATTTGTAACTGCGTTTTTAGTGTCTCTCACGGGAGAAGGAACGATGTCCGTCAGCAGTGAAGGCCAGAGCCTCATGAGTGGAAATGACAAATTAAAAGAAAATGTAAATGTTTCACTTGAAGACAATGTGTATATAAACTGAAAATATTTAAAATAAGTGTGCTTTAATTACCCTTTGTGATTTCATTTTGGCTCTATTATAGGAATTTCACACATAAGAATGTCCACAGCATTTCAGTGTCAACAAAGGTCGGCCATTATTGTGGTCTGTAAGTGATTGACAGGTAGTTATTTTAGATTTCTCCTAAATCTGTCTTAAAATGTAAGCTACTAGACCTTGGTTGGGCTGGTGGGACAGCAGTGGAGAATTTCCTGTATTTTTTAAATCCAAAATTTGACAGGTATGGTCTTGTTGTGCCACAGGGTAGCGAGCTGTTCAGTTATCAAAAGGTTATTAATAATTTATTCAACAATTATTAATAATTAATAAAGTAGACAAATTGAGTTATCAAAATGATTTAAATTTGCAGGGGCACCACCTGGGCCTTAACCAGGAAAAATTATAACTTTTAACAGCAGAAATCAGTCTCAGAGATTAGGGATTATTCTGCAGAGTAGCAAACCTTACTATTATCACTTACAGAATAACAATTGAAGGCGATTAGATCGGCACTAGCTCTGTCAAACAGCCATTGTGACCGGGATTTGTGCAAAACGACACATACAACTTCTCATTAAAAATCAATCAGAATTTATTTACATACAGGTGTGAAACAGATGGTTAACGCGACACCCCAAATAAATCTTGATGGCACCTACATTAAAGATAGAACCATCAACTAACAAAAAAAACAACAACAATAAAAATCTGGTTAATACACAGGTGCATTATATTATTCCAAAGGCTGTTATTCTGATTTACAATTTACGATTAATATGGTTCAGGTAGGTGTGCTAGGAGCCATCAGGTTTGTAAGCTGGAATGTCAAGGGTTTGGGTGGGCCCATCAAAAGAGAGAGAGTATTTTCACATCTTAAGAATATAAAAACAGACATCGCTTTTCTGCAGGAAACCCATATGCGAATGTGATTATACAAGGCTGAAAAAACCCTGGGTTGGACAAACTTTCACCTTAATTTTAATAATCGTTCGAGAGGTACCGCCATACTACTACATAAACGATTACAATTCTCTGTGGTACAAATTATATCAGACCCAAACGGGCGTTACATTATAGTGGTAGGTCTATTATTCCAAACTCCTGTTATTCTGGTTTGTGCATACGCCTCTAACTTTGACTGTCCTAATTTTATGACTTCCTTATTCTCATCAATCCCATGCCTGAACTCGCATCATCTTATTTTTGGGGGAGACCTTAATTTAACTGTTAATCCTATTCTTGATAAATCAAACCCCAAAAATCTAACCCCTTCCAATATGGCTAGGACGCTTACTATACTTATGGATCAAATTGGTAGTGTGGATGTGTGGCGTTTTCATCACCCTACAACAAAAGAGTTTTCATTTTATTCGCATGTGTTATGATTCGGTTTAGTTAAGGACCCAAACGCAGGAGAGCAGGAGCCAGGAGTTCACAACAAAAAAGGTTTATTTACAAAAAGGCAAAAACAAAGCGCTGCTTGGCAGGATTAACAAAAAACCAGGATCGTGAAGGACAAAAACTACGAGGAGACATGGAGGTAGAAACAATACGGACCAACCAGGAACACGGGAATGACAAGACCAGATATACTGAGGGGATAATGAGACACGACGAGACACAGGTGCAGACAATCAGGGCCAATGGGACACAGGAGGTACAGAACTGAAACTCAAACTGGGGGGAAGTGTCAAACCCTGACAGCATGTTTATCAGACATATTCCCGCATTGATTTTTTTTTTAGACAAAATACTTATATCCTCAGTAAAATCATGTGAATACTCAGCAATAGTAATTTCAGACCACGCTCCTCTTCTATTAGATCTGCAGTTGTTTCCAAAATGTGAAAAGCGCTTAAATCGGAGATTTAATACTGGTTTATTATCGTCTGATAAATTTTGTAGATTTATTTCAGAAAAGATTTCATTTTTCATACAATATAATAAATCTGATTTAATCTCTCCTTCGCTTCTATGGGAAACTTTAAAAGCAATAATAAGAGGAGAGATTATATCTTACAGTGCCAGAGCAGATAAGCAGAGGAAACAGAGACAACAAGAATTGATGGAAGCAATTTTGCATATTGATAGACAACATTCATCACCTCTTAATCCCACTCTTCAGATGGAAAGACTTAAACTTTAAACTGAATTTGATTTAATTTCTACAAACAAGGCAGAACTACTTTTAAGGAGAACAAAAGGAACCTATTATGAGTATGGCGACAAGGCTAGCCGACTGTTAGCAAGGCAATTGAAGCATCAGTCTGCCTCCAGATCAATCGCACAAATTCGGAAAGACCCTCAAACCTTAATTACAGATCCAAACGAGATAAATAATGTTTTTGCCTCATATTATTCCAATCTGTATAAATCGGAAGCTCCATCTGACAACACTGTAATGGATACATTTTTAGATGATTTAGGTTTTCCTGTAATTAACGAAACAACTAAAAATAATTTGGATGCTTCACTTCGTTTAGAAGAGGTTACAGCAAGTCTTAAATTAATGCAAATGGTAAGGCCCTTGATGCTGGACATGTTTAATGACTCTCTAGGGTGTGGCATTCTCCCAATGTCTTTAAATCAAGCTTTAATCTCTCTCATCCCAAAGAAAAATAAAGACCCGGAAGTATGCAGCAGTTGGAGGTCTGTCAGCTTGCGTAATGCTGATATAAAGCTGAAGATCCTTGCTGGCCGGCTGGATCCCTGCCTACCAAACATTATTTCTACTGACCAAACTGGTTTTATAAAGGGTCAGCAGTTATCTTGTAATATTCGTCGTTTCCTTAACATAATAATGCCAAAATCTGTTACAGAGTATCCTGAATTGGTGGTCTCTATGGATGCAGAGAAGGCCTTTGACCGCGTAGAGTGGGGTTATTTATTTTCAGTTCTTACAAGATTCGGATTTGGTCAAAAATATATTTCATGGATTAAATTGCTTTACAGTGCCCCTACTGCAAGTGTAATTACCAACTCTACTTGGTCTGAGTTCTTCCCTTTAACACGCGGTTGCCGCCAGGGACGTCTTGTCTCCCATGCTTTTTGCTGTCGCAATCGAACCGCTTTCCATCGCTTTGAAGAGCTCACCACTCTTCTCTGGTATCAATAGGAATGGGATAGAACACAGAGTCTCGCTTTACGCGGATGACCTGTTGATTTATATCTCTAACCCTACTGTCTGTATTAACAAGATTCTTGATATTTTACAAACTTTTTGTTCCTTCTCGGGATATAAGTTGAATATTGATAAGAGCAAGTGTTTTCCTCTCAATAATGTGGCTAAACAGATCCCGGCTCAAGCGCTACCTTTTCAACTAACCACTTCCAAATTTAGGTATTTGAGTATTAATATTTCTCATAGTCTTCCTTTAATTTACAAATATAATATTATGAAATTGGTCAAAGAGATAAAATCTGATCTTAAGCATTGGAATACGCTCCCCCTTTCTCTTTTAGGAAGAATCAACTTCATTAAGATGAATGTCTTACCCAGATTACTGTTTTTTTTTCAGTCTTTACCAATATTCCTCCCCAAATCTTTTTTTAAGGAACTCGATCAGGCTATCTCATCATTTATTTGGTCAGGAAAGACTTCAAGAATAAAATATTCTACTCTACAACGAAGTAAAGAACAAGGTTGCCTTGCACTACCTAATCTGATGATGTACTACTGGGCGGCCAATATTCAAAAAATCCATACTTGGTACAACTTCCCAACTACAGACTGGTGTCAGATGGAAACTCACTCTTGTAACTCAGTCTCTTTATCAACCTTAATCTGTGCTCCTCTAAATTCTTATTCTGCTAAACACATTTCTAATTCAATTGTTGCATCTACTTTAAAGATCTGGAAGCAGTTTAGATGTAACCTTAAAATCACCTCTCTTTCGCCACTGATACCTATCTGTGACAATCATTTATTTCTTCCTTCGGCTCTCGACCCTGTTTTCTCTGCATGGAAAGAGAAAGGTCTGGTTTATTTTAGTCAATTTTACATTGATAAAGTTTTTGCTCCTTTCGAAAAATATTTGGGAAAAAGAACTCGGTACTATCTGAATGGTGGCAGAGAGCCCTAGACAGAATTAATTATTATTATTAATAATAATAATAATAATAATAATAATAATAATAATAATAATAATAATAATAATAATAATACATTTTATTTATAGGGCGCCTTTCAAGGCACTCAAGGTCGCCGTACAACATCAAATAAAATCAATAAAATAATTAAGACAGACTCATAGAATAAAAGCAGACTGCACAGAACCCGTAGCAGAGCAGCAACAAACAGGGGAAACATCAGGTCTCATAAACCAGTCTGAAGATGTGGGTTTTGAGGAGGGACTTGAAACGGGGGAAGGAGTCAGTGCTCCGGAGGTCAGAGGGGAGGGAGTTCCAGAGACGAGGGGCAGAGTGGCTGAAAGCTCTAGACCCCATGGTGGACAGACGGACTGGGGGGACGGTGAGGGTGATGGAAGAAGCAGACCTGAGAGACCGGGTGGGGACATTGATGTGAAGGAGGTCAGAGAGGTATGGGGGAGCGAGGTTGTGGATGGCCTTAAATGTATGGAGGAGGATTTTGAAATTGATCCGGTGTTTGATGGGGAGCCAGTGGAGTTGGTGGAGAACGGTAGTGATGTGACTGGTGGAAGGTGTCCTGGTGATGATGCGGGCTGCAGCGTTCTGGACCAGTTGAAGTTTATGGAGGAGTTTGTGCGGGAGACCAAAAAGAAGGGAGTTGCAGTAATCCAGGTGGGAGGTGACAAGGGAGTGTACCAGGATTGCAGCGCTGTTGGGAGTGAGTGAAGGGCAGAGGCGGTTGATGTTGAAATTATACCTCATCTCGCGCCAAGCTGACATTGATTCAGTTTAAGGTCGTACACAGAATTCACATGTCCAAAGTCAAGCTTAATAGATTGTTTGATACAGGTGATAAATGTGACATATGCTCTTTATCACCTGCTAACCATACACATATGTTCTTTTCCTGCCCAAAGCTGTGTTCATTTTAGACATCTTTCTATAATACTCTCTCAAAAGCCCTTAATAAACCAGTGGTTTCTAGCCCTTTAATTTCTATTTTTGGTGTACCTGAAGATTTTAATAGTTTTACTAAGAAGGAGATTAATATAATTGCTTTTTCCTTTCTTGTAGCTCGTATTCTACTTCAATGGAAGGACCAAAAACCTCCATCTCCCAATTTTTGGTTGAAAGACCTGATGTCCTTTTTATATTTAGAGAAAATCAACCATGGTATTAGGGGCTGCTCTGATAAGTTTTTCTTTTATTTGGGAACCTATTCTTTCTTTTGTTAATTCTTTGGCATCCTTGGAAGATTACCGTAATTTAATCTGATTTAATTTAATTATAGGGAAGTATGACATTGCTAACCATGTCTACCGGTATTTTTTTTAGGGTTCCTCTTATGTCTGTTTATTTTAAATTTTTATTTATGTATCTTATTTCTTTTTTTAATTTTTTTTGTTGTTGTTGTTGTTGTTGTTGTTGTTTTGTGTGTCCTGTATTTTATTTTATTACTTTATTTTTCCTATTATTATTTTCTTCAGTCAAAGTTTGATTGGTAATTGGTACTTACTTTGGGACCTGTTTATAATTACGTATTTTACAGTGTGTGTGTGTTGGGGTGTTTGTTATGTTAAGTTTTGTGTCCTTATTTATTTTACTTGTTTTTTTTTGTGTGTGTGGTAAAATATAAAACGGGGTATTCTGTCGAACCCTTTAAAAAAATGTTTATTGTGTAATATGCATTACATAGACTACCCAATAAAGAAACATAAAAAAAAAAAAAAAAATGAACCGATCGCCCCAAACACAGCCTCACGTCTCCTCTGGATTCTGGATCTGGGCTGCGGGCTCTGTCAGTGGGGATCAGGTTTCTGCCGGGCTTCTTTCCGTCGGAGCTTTCAGTCCAAGCGGTCTCCCGTCTCTCTCTCTTCTCCTTCCGACTCTCAAATAAAAAAAAGGATGGTGGTGCAACGTGGCAGCACCGGGCGGTCTCCCTCCTAGAGCCTAGTAACGTCACCTCGGTGCGCGCGGGGCCAGTCCACTTCGTTGGACGTCTGTTGGGATAAAAGCAGTAGTGGCAGGTTAACAGGTTCTTCTGCAGCAGCTCTGAACATGAGGCAACCCTGCCCCCTTTTTACCGCTCACGTTTCCTGCTCGCAGGTGTAATGGGAAATTTTGGTATAACATATATATTTTGTCTTGTATGCTTTAAGACTGACTAATGCACAAATCCTGTTTTCAAGTGAACATTCCTATGCTGCCGAGGTCAAGCTCCTTTGACACAGTGCCTGTGGAATTTCTCACTATCAGGTGGTGGAGCCAGGGATGGTTGTCAGGGTGATATATATGTTTTGTCTTTTGTTCCCAGCCTGGCTGAAATATAAGACAGGATGTCTAAAAACATCTTCAGCTCACTCACGCACTGACTGCTTTTTGTAATCAGTTGTACTGTGTGACTCCATTCATGAATGCTCTCTTTTTATTAAAACTCCAGAAAGACAGCTGAGTGTGTCCTTACATTCTAATTGAACACTTTATTGAATTTGCCACCACAATTTGGCGACCACGAAGGGACCCCATCTGTGAGCGGATTTTCTTTTTTCCTCTGGACCGAAGGTGACTAAAGTGCACGCAACAACCTCATACTCCCCCATCACTTGAAGGTCAAGAAGAGGGCCTGACGTCCGGAGGATTGAGACGAGTCCCCTCACCGATTGGGGTCTAGCGAACAAGGTGGCTACAGAAAACACCTCGCTGTTCTTTCGGGTGAGTTTTGAGGAAAGAAACGTCCGAAAATTGCGCGAAGGTCTCCTCGCTACCTACTGAATCGACAGTAGCGTCGGCAGACGTGCTGGATACTCGGCTTCCCTACGGGCGGAGGCTTTGTGTCAGTGAGTGGTAGACTTACTCCAAGTTCAGAACTTGGGGGCTCTGGGTTCCGGGAATCTAGAGTGACCAGACCGGGTCTGCGTCTTAGGGTCTATAAATAGTAAGACAGGTGGAGTAAGGAAAGGTTTGTGTTTTGTCTGAACTGATTTTTATCTGTTAATGTCTGGCATAAAAATTTTGACTGTCTGGAGAACAAAAAATTAATTTTGAAAAATAATTAAAGTTGGAATCTCGGCTTTTCCCGTTGACAAAGTCAAATCGGCTTTTTCCCTCTAGCTGCATCTGGAATCCAGTCAAAGTTAAAGGGTAAATTTAAAATTAAAATTCAGCAGTGCTACTCTTTTATTTTCTGTTTTAGAGATAATCCAAATTGCGGTTATTCTAAAATCATGTCTAAATTTATTGTGTTTAAAGATTTTAAGAAAATCTCAATTTAATAGCGAGCTGCTTCTCTGTTCAGGCGTCTGTGACATCACAGACCCTGATAAGGGTAAACCTTGAGTAGCCCACTGTTTTCCTTTCGCGAAAATTAAACTTGCAAACGTCTGAGAGAATCAACAATGGGAGCAAGATTAAACAGAACCCTCTGATAGTAATTCTTCCGAGGGACCAGATTTGGAAGCCTCCAAATGTAAGATATATGATAGAACTATGGAAAAGAATCCATATCTCAGTTGGATCTGTGGGTCAGACAACTTAAATTTCCAAAAAACAGGAAGCCTGAGCTTTGCAGGTGAGACTTCAGATGACTGAGACAAAAACAAACTAGTCAAACGGGTAATCCTAAGTACTATCTTAACTGCTTCTGTAGGATTTAAAAGATGCAGCAAAGACACAGAAATCGAGACTCTATTATTATTATTATTATTATTATTATTATTATTATTATTATTATTATTATTATTATTATCAATAAACACTTTACATTTGGAGGCAGCTGTGGGATTCCACTATTCCACCAGTTAGCACTCACTTAAAAGAGAAATAAAAAACAAATTGAGACAGATTGGAAAGCCTTTGGAATGTGGCTGAGTAAGGCAAAGCGAAGGCAGACACCCAAACAGACCGCGCCCCAGTGTGTGAAGCTGGACCCGGACTTGGACTGTGCCCCACCCGCCCCCACGACCAGCACCCAGACCTGAAGCAGAAGCACCAGCGCCCGGACCTCAACCAGTAGCGCCCCTTTACCCACCACTGCACACAACCCCTCCCTCCGGACAGCGTTATCACTTTGTCGGATAACGCCAATAACATCAGTTTTGTCAACGGCGATACAAGCTGCTTTTCCCGTTGTTGTTGACTGGCAGAAAGCCTGCGTTCACCAGGAAAATGGTGAGGCTGTTGCTGCATTCCTGCAAAGGCTGAAAGAGAGTGCAGCGGGAGAGGCAGAACACGTGAGGGCCGGTGACGTCACAGACCGCCGCCATGGCCAGAGAGGGGAAAGAGGCTGGGGACGCAGAAGAAGGGGGGCCGGACTGACTAGGGGCGGGGGAGAGAGCCGGTGGGGGTCCGGCGGACACGCGGGGCCGGCTGAGGGCATGCCGCAGACACATGAGAGCTAATAATTTTTACTTTTTGTTGCCTAAAAACGCAGTTTTTTTTTTCCCCACAAAAGAAACGTTAATCAAGCAGACAATCCTAAGTACCCCCTGACCGCCTTAAAGATTTAACAGGGCAACCTGTAATCAGTATCCTCTCAGACGTGATTATTAATGAATAAAGAACTTCCAGTTACGTGAACACAATTGTAAAATTAAATAAGTGTCAGTAATTTTACTCATCTTCATCTTAATAAGATTAAGTGATATAAATGGACCAGAAGTGAAAAAGATTCGACCTGAATCCGCATGCTATTCTGTCTCAGGTTCCGGCAGAGAGTAAATGGTTTTCGGTTGTTGATATTTCCAAAAGTTTTTTTTTTTTCCTCAGCGTTCCAGTGCATCCTGACAGTCAATTTTGGTTTGCTTTTGTTTTGATGGTAAAATGTACACGTTCACTCATGTGGGGTCGGCACGACGTAGGATCAAGCAGCCGTGCTGATTTCAGCGACAAAGCCATGGTCCTGCGCCGATCCGAGGCCTGGTGAGGGGTTCCCTGAGCCATGAGGGAGCTGGGAGCTCGATAAATACATGGGATATTACATGTGTTACTTTAATAGATGCTAGGGGGTTAGCCTGCGGTCTGAGACCCACTAAAATTAATATGAGAGGAGGTTTCTAGGGGAATGGGTTTTTTGTCTTGTCTAATTTTCATGACTGAAACTGTTTATTGACAATGTTGCGGGTTTCCTACATTGTGAAGTAAAGTTTAGATTGTTCACTCAAGATCAGCGCTAAAACCAAACTGTAAAAAGGAAACTTATGAGCTCAAAGAAACTTATGATGGCTAAAATAGCTGGCTAAAATATCAGACAAATGTTTAAGTTGAAACTTAATCCTAAAATAATTAATAAAAGACTCTTAGTCGACGGGAGACGTCCCTTAAACTAGGAAATAAAGATTTTGGGGGAAAAAGTCTTGCGAAATAATGTATTGAACTTAAAACCTTCGAAAACAACTAATTTAAGGCTAAAAGCATGTTCAAAATGGGACGAGGTTCCAGATAATGGCGTAAGAAATATGGGTTTTGATGGGAGATTGCAAATAGGTGAAAAATAGGAGAAAAGGGGGCTGTGCAGGCTGTAGCAGGGCCCAAGGTCATGCAGTGTGTGTGTGTGTGTGTGTGTGTGTGTGTGTGTGTGTGTGTGTGTGTGTGTGTGTGTGTGTGTGTGTGTGTGTGTGTGTGTGTGTGTGTGTGTGTGTGTGTGTGTGTAAACGGCTGCAGTGTGTGTGTGTAAGCTCCATGTTGCCTGTCTGGCTGCGCGTTCACGTGAAGCTGCGTGGATGAGAGGCTTGGTGAATCCTGAGAGGGAGGTGTATCTCATTTTCCTTTCTGTTGACATTTTTGTTAAAATTATACAAATAACTGGCTTCTTGATGTGGTGTGGTCTGTGTCTGACGAGGGAGATTTTTTTTCTAAGCCCTGAATGGAGGCATGGTGACGTAGAATTGTCAAATTGGGTTGATTCACCATTCGAATGGTTGCATATTACTTTTGTGATACTGTATTTGACCCGGATTGTATGGAAATGGGATTCTTGCCGTTGCGAGTATGAGCTGTGTATGATTGGGTTGATTGTGACACAAGCGTGAAACATATCAATCATTTTTCTTTATTTTGTCTGTCTTGAAGTCACGTACTATCACCAGAGACGAATGCGTTAAAGCTATTCTGGCTCTTTTTGCCCATTTTGGCTGAACAGGGGCATAAAGCCGGCCTGTCCAAACTGCACAGAGGTTACGTTTCTGGGTCATGTCATTTCGGGGGAGGGCAAATCCCTCTCACCAAGCAGAATTGAGGAATGCCAAAACCGGTCACTAATAAACAAGTGATGTCATTTCTGGGCGTCACCAGTTATTGTCGACAGTAGGTCCCGCATTATGCTGAAATTGAGGCACCATTGGCAGCAATTGCCCATGGAAAAGGCCTAAAAGCATCGGACCCTGTTACCTGGACTGACGAGGCTGACAAAGCCTTCACTGACCTGAAACTGACGTTACAGACGCCTCCGACACTTGGACTGCCTGACTGTTCACAACCTTTCACCCAGACTGTGGACGAAAAGGGGGGTTACATGACATCAGTGCTACTACAAGTTCTTAACCCTTCGCCTTTTGCCAACAGCTGAGGATGGAGAACCACGCGACTGTGTGGCAACGATAACATCCATTTGTTCCCCAAGACCTGTTTAAATGATGTTGCAATGGAAAATGCTGACTTTGATTTTTTTTGTTGATGGTTCTGCTTCCAGGGATCCTGCTACGGGCAGTAACATTGCAGGTTTTGCTGTTTTGGGGCCTTTGTCCCCAAAAAACTCGGCTCAGGCAGCTGAACTGGTGGCGCTGACAGAGGCATGCACTGACAGTTTTAAGAGAGAACTTAAAACATATCTCTTTAGACAGGCTTTCCCCTGATGTTGATGTTTCCCTGGGCATCTGTGAAGTTACCTGTTGTTGTGCTATTGTGTGTTTTATATTCTACTGAATTTTATCCCTGATGTAAAGCACTTTGTGATTGTATCTACGAAAAGTGCTGTATAAATAAATTTTACTTACTTACTACTTACTTAAGTTTGCTGAAGGAAAATCAGTAAACATTTACACTGACAGCAGATACTCCTGGGGTGTTGTTCATGATTTTGGCCAAATTTGGCGTAACAGAGATTTTTTGACTTCCACAGGTAGACCCATAATGCATCACGTACTAGTGGCTGCCCTCCTGGACGCCATGTTGCTGCCTAAACAAATTGCTGTGTGTAAATGTGATGCTCACACTAACAAATCTGATCTTATCTCTCAAGGGAAATGCTTGAGCAGACGCAGCTGCAAAAGCTGCGTCAAAGCAACCTTTATCTCTCAAGATACAGCCTGTTTTCCTATACTCCTTCCTTCCTCTGCTGTGAGCTCGGTTGAGATTGCTGACCTGCAGTTAAGGGCCTCATAGCGCGTCATGTAAAAAACAGTCCTGGAAAAATGCCGATTGCAGGGTAATTGACGGTGTGTGTCTACCCAGGACTTTTCTTTCTTTTCCCTCACTATGCTAAATTGACACACGGATTGGACCATGTGTCAAAGGGGGGTATGGTGAGTAAAATACGACGACACTGGTTCACAAGATGATCTGTTCAACAAACAATGTGGGGAGGGGGTTAAAGGTACCACAGGCGGCTCACCCTCCACCAGACAGACCGTCTAGCATTTGCAGATGGATTTCATTGAACTTACACCCAGTGAAGGCAAAAAGTTTGTTTTGGTTATCGTTTGCATGTTCTCTAAATGGATTGAAGCTTTCCCCACAACAAAACAGGACTCCGCTGCAGTGGCAAAGGCTTTGACTCACCTGATAATTCCCAGATGGGGAGTTCCAGCAAAAATCAGCTCAAACAATGGAACTCCTTTTGTGACACATGAGGGCGTGCCAGAGAAGCAGAAATGGCTTGAGCCCTTTGAAATCCTGTTTGGGAGACCTCTAAACAGGGATTGGCCCCGTTATAAGGCAGCTGCAAGAGACTGGCAGAGACAAAACTCCATGACCTCGGACTCCATGACTACATTGTGGTGAAAGACTTCAGACGTAAACACTGGAAAGCTCGGAGGTGGAACAGACCATTCCAAGTGCTTCTGGTGACGGAGACAGCAGTCAAGGTTGCAGAGAGAGCCACGTGGATTCACGCCAGCCACTGCCGACGGGTTCCTGATCCACACGCAGGCCATGTACCTGATCGAGAGGCCACGGCCGTACCATCCCCTTAGGCGGCTCGGATGCGGCCTAAAGGTGGCGACCAGCGTCCTGCTGGTCATCTCCATAGGGGCGGGGTTGATTCTGCTGCTGTTGGAAAGCCTGCACGACCACACATCACAGGCCAACAGTACGACAATCTCACCTCCTCCTGACCACGATTCTGATGTGGCAAATACACCTCACTTGGCTGGTGAGGAGGTCTGCTGTTTACACGACCAACACAACGGCGCAGCTAGAGGACAACATGTGGTACCGTGCCATGGCCACGGTGACGAGGAAGCTGACCAACGAGAGCTGCTACGTCTGTGATACTCTGCCACACGAGATGGGTAATTCGATGCCATTGCAAACATATCCTCTAAATAATTCTGAGACTCTAGGGGTGATGATTGCTTTCACCCTGCCCAACCGCCTGGCTCACAACCTCACAAAGGAGCTGTTGAAGATTAATGTGAGTGTGGTGAACTACGAGGGGTTCAGGGTTCGCTTCTGGAATGTGTCCGGACGTGGACTGGAGGGGGTGCACCGCTCCCTGATGACTACAAATCCATCCCGATACAGAGGTGCAGTCTGTTTCTCCCGTGGGTGTGGTTCTTCCTGGGACCATTTCCTGGGAGAGTCACTGTGTGTGCAGGCTGTGGCGGCGACATGTGGAGTGATGTGGGATTTGGGAAGCATGAAGGACTGCAGAGGAGACGTGCCACACTTTGCTGCTCTGAACCTTGCAGGCGCCACCAGTCTGAACCGCACCGGCATTGATAACCCAGCTGTTTACATGCCATCGGCTGATGGCTATGGATCGCTCAGACAACATGTCTGGGTGTGCGGGAAACATGTGTATCAGGCTTTGCGGCCTGGTTGGTGCGGCTCATGCTATCTGGCTAAACTGCTGCCAGATGTCAGGTGGCCATGGACTTGGTTTTAGCTAAACAGGAGGGGGGTTGTCATGTGATTGGTACTGACTGCTGTACTTATATTCCTGACGTGTATGACAATATGACACATGTTGTTGCACACCTGAATCATTTGTTGCATTTGCAGAAGAGCCGAGATTCCACAGGCGGCGGAGGTGATGGTTTGTGGTCCTGGTTTTCCATTTCAGGGTGGAAAACTGCGCTATTCCACCTCTGTACCCCACTCCTGACTATTCTTTTGGGTTTGCGTGTTTTTCTGTGTTGTATTGTGTCATTGGTGAAGAAACTAGTGGCTTCTGTCATCCCCACCGCACCTGGGCGGTTTGCCCAGAGGATTGGCCGGGATGATGAGTGGGTTCTTCTTTTCGTGGAGGAAGAAGAGTTACTTTAACTTTATATTCTGCATTAATCCTTCCTCAAGCTGATGTTTTCATTTATGCTGTTCTGAACTGTATTGAGCTATTATGTCCTGTTGACAAAATGAGAGGGAGTCAAGCATTAGCCCCGTGTTACGAAGGGTTAATATATGGAGAGTTATGCCAGAACATATGGAGAATTTTATCACTTCATTTTTATGATTTTACCTTTTTTTTCTTTCTCACATTTTATCCTACTACTTGGTCACACAGTGCTTTTGCTTTTGATTTTTTTTTCCTTTTTCCTTCATTGTCTACACCCGGTACTCTGACCAGCACCTCCGGTACTGGCAACCGCAGCAGAACCGTGGTGTGTGCATCCCTGGCACCCGCTCACGTCAAACTTACCGAAGCTTTTCCAACGCAGCAGGCCCAGTATTTGGGCCTCTGCTGTCAGCACCACCCCAGCAAGCTTACCTGCTGGATGTAGCATGCTGTGGCTAATTCTGTGGATACTCCTGGGGTCGCATCGCTCCTCTCTACCCGGACACTCGGCTCCTCGACGCTAGCTAACGTTAGCCTCCTGCTACCGCTCTCCACCCGGACCATGCCGCCGCTCCACTCCGCCTCGGCCCACCACTACCACCCGACACCGTCCGACATCTGGTCCACTCTGGCAAAACCATCCTCCACACAGCCGCTCAGGCCTCTTGTTTTCATACAACTGAGTCCTCCTGCCGTCCCGCAACTACTACGTTACGTCATCACAACAAACACCATGTGAATCTGTCCAATCTCCGTCCACTTCCTCAGTCCTCTCAGCCAATCACCAAGAAACACCACCTGAAACTGGCTCTGTTCAACACCCGCTCACTCAACAACAAAAGCCTGGGGCTGAATGAATTTATAACGGACAATAATCTTGATTTCCTCTGTCTAACAGAAACCTGGCACAAACCCCTGGACTATTTCTCTCTAAATCAGACCACTCCCCACAACTTCACCTACATTGAAAAAGCTTGCGCTGAGGGGCGGGGGGGGGGCGGTGTTACAGCAATATACAGAAAGGACATTAAAACAACATCCATCCCCATTCCCGACATTCCGTCATTTGAACACACTGCCTTCAAACTACCTGGCCCCACTCCTCTTGTCTCCGCCGTCATTTATCGCCCCCCCCCCAAGCCAAACCCCTCCTTTCTCTCGGATTTCTCGGATTTTCTGACCCAGCTCTGCTCCATCTCTCCCTCTGTTCTCCTCCTGGGTGATTTCAACTTCCACGTCAACGATGCAAACAGCAAACCTGCTACTGAGTTCCTGGACCTGCTACATTGCCTCAACTTCACTCAACACATCGACTTCCCCACTCACACCCGCGGCCACACCCTTGATCTCGTCTGCTCCACCGGCCTCACAATAAATCAGCTCTCCAGCCTCAACCTCCACGTGTCTGATCACCTGGCAATCACTATGGACATCAACATCCCCATCCCCAGCCCCAAAGAATCACGCAAAATATCCTTCCGCAACATCAAATCCATCTCCCCCTCTGCCCTCTCAGCCTCTCTTGCCACTCAGATGTCCGCCTCCCCTACCCCGTCACCCGACAACCCCTCAGACCTCGTGGATTACTACAACCATACACTCTCCTCCTGTCTTGATCAACTGGCTCCCATCAAAACCAAAACAGTCACTTTCACACGCTCAGCACCCTGGTACACCCCTGAACTCCACAAAATGAAATCCCGTAAACGTCAACTCGAACAACTCCGCAAGAAATCTGGTTTAACTGTTCATCAACTCGTCTACACTGATTATCTTCTCCACCAATACAAGGATGCCCTCAACTCAGCTTGCTCCACCTACTTCTCCAACATCATCCATTCTGACTCCTCCAACCCAAAGGCTCTCTTCTCCACAATCAACAAACTTCTCAAACCCAGTGACAACATCTCCAACTCATTCACAGTCACCAAGTGCAACGACTTTCTCTAATTTTTCCAATCCAAAATCAACACCATCTACAGTAACCTGACCACCTCCACCACCCCACCTGTGATTTGACCGTGTCCCTCGTGCCATTCTCTGTGGGGCTCAGTGAGTATGGAGTCCGGGGCCCTCTATTAAGGGCTGTCCGGTATCTGTATGATTGGAGCGGACCAGTCGCTGGTATGAATGGTATGTTATCAGATACAGCCTGGTTCCCGGACAGGTTGTTTGTTTACAATAAGGAACAAGGAAACTGATGTTTGCCATGATGCGAGACTACCTGCAGGTACAACAACCTCAGCAGGGATCCAGACTTACCTCAGATCATATTTGTGCACCGGAGCGCCGCTCTGATGGAGATGGTGAGTTTTTACCTTTATTCACCTGAATCTCTTCTGTTGCAATGGAACAAAAATATCCTCTTTAAAACATAAAAGACTAAATATTAGATTCAGTTAAAGTGCAATGCTGCTGCTGGACTTCTTGTTGTTTAATTTCCATCAGTTTCATTTAATTTGTTAATATATAGTTGAATTAAAACGTACAGATCCCTTTTAAAACGTAATAAAATCCTCTCATTGGTCTTATTGTGAGAAAAATGCAGTAACAGAACTTAAAGCTAAAAGCCTCAGACCGTCTTTATTCGTCGGAGAGATGTCCTCAAAATAAATAAATAAATACATGAATAAATAAACTTGCCTGTGAGGCTAGTTTATTCATATAGCACAATTCAACAACAAGGTGATCCATCTATGTCCTGTGTTCCAGCCACCTTGGGTCCTCCTCATGCTCATCCTCCTAGCTTCTGGGATGAAGACCTGCAAAGGAGCCTCCCTACCGGTCGACTGCAGCGACATCCACCACCAAGACAAGAATCTGACCAATGGAGTGTTCACCATCTATCCTAATGGATCCACGTCTGCTGTGCAGGTACGTCTCATCCTGTTGGGGACTGTGTTCAAGAGGTGAGGTGTTGGTAGTGGTCTAACACGAGTGAAAACCACTACCACCCCAGGGATCCAGGTCTGTGGGCTGTAACCATTGGTCATCCTCGACGGGGCACATGAAGCTGAACGGTTGCCAGTGGAGAAGTTCCAGACCTGCGGCTCCTCTACCGACCACTAGGGCCTTGGTCTTTAGAAATGGGTTTAATGTTGGTGTTATTGGCTCTTGTCGTGTGTTCTTGGGTATTGTTTTGTGTTCTGGGGTCTTGTCTTGTCTTCTAGGATATTGTCTTGTGTTCTTGGGTCTTGTTTTGTGTTCTATGGTTTTGTCTTGTGTTCTGTGGTCTTGTCTTGTGTTTTAGGGTCTTGTCTTGTGTTCTACGACCTTGTCTATTGTTCTTGGGTCTTGTAGGTATTATGTTCATGGGGCTTGTCTTGTGTTCTTGGGTCTTGTCTTCTGTTCTTGCGTCTTGTCTTGTGTTCTTGAGTCTTGTCTGCTGTTATTAGGTCTTGCCTTGTGTTTTAGGGTGTTGTAGGTATTATGTTCATGGGTCTTGTCTTGTGTTCTTGGTTCTTGTCTTGTGTTCTTGGGTCTTGTCTTGTGTTTTAGGATGTTGTCTTGTGTTTAAGGGTCTTGTGTTGTGTTCTTGGGTCTTGTGTTGTGTTCTTGGGTCTTGTGTTGTGTTCTTGGGTCTTGTCCTGTGTTCTTGGGTCTTGCCTTGTGTTCTAGGTTCTTGTCTTGTGTTCTTGGGTCTTGTCTTGTGTTTTAGGATATTGTCTTGTGTTTAAGGATCTTGTGTTGTGTTCTTTGCTCTTGTCTTGTGTTCTGGGATATTGTCTAGTGTCCTTGGGTCTTGTCTTGTGTTCCTGGGTCTTGTCTTTTGTTCTTGGGTCTTGTCTTGTGTTTTTACAATCTTGTCTTGTGTTCTTGGGTTTTGGTGTTGTGTTCTTGCCTCTGTCCTCATTGGTTTCTGCTAACTTCACTTCCTATTTTACTTTGAAGGTCTGTCTTTGTCTTATTGTGACCTTGGCCTCTTGTTTCCACCCTTGTCTCATCAGCCTTGTGAGAAAATTTTGTCTTTCCCTTCAGTCCTCCAAGATAGCCAAACAGGAGTCTAGAAATATTTTAGCTTTAAAACACCTCTCCAGAAACCTGAATCAAATCACACCTTTTTCCTTCAAAGTTTATAAATAGAAAACCAAACCACACAAAGAGACTGAACAGGAGCAGATGCTTCACTATAGTTATATCCTGGAAATTCCTGTGAGGCTGGTGGGAAGCCCTCAGTGGTCTTAAAAATAATTTATAAGCATCACATAGAGTCTACATCTCCTTAACTGACGAATGTCTCTGTGTGTCTCCAGGTGTACTGTGACTTGGAGTCGGAGGGAGGACGCTGGACGGTGAGATGTTCACCCACAGTTACAACATTTTAAAGCTTTTACCTCTTTGTGATGTTGCCAACATTCCTCAAAAACACTGAAGAGGCATTCTGGCATTGATCATCTCAATTGACGAACAGTTCCGGGTGGTATTTATCATACATTTTACTGGGTTTGATATGGTTGTCCATGGTCTTGTTGAAAACTTCACAGATGTTCTGGGAACTGATGTGGTCCCAAAGGCAGCAGATTAAATATCATCAACTGCGTCCTGTTTTGTTTCCAGGTGTTCCAGAAGAGGATGGACGGCTCTGTGAACTTCTACAGAGGCTGGGACCAGTACAAGTTGGGCTTCGGGAACGCTTTTGGAGAGTACTGGCTTGGTGAGACCTGAACCCAAACCTTGTTTGTATTTTGTGTGTAAACTCCTACGCTAACGTAAGGAAGAGTATTATGGCCATGCAGGACAAAAAATATTTGAGAGGGGAAGATTTTTCTTTATTGTGCACTTTGAGAAAAAAGTAGAAATGTCGAGAAAAAAGTCCAAATGACGAGATTAATGTTGAAATACACTTTCAAGAATAAAGTCAAAATTTCGCCATTTTTCTCAGCATTTCAACTTTATTCACGAAATTTTGACTTTTTTCTCAACATTTCGACTTTTTTCTCGACATTTCGACTTTTTTCTCAACATTTCGACTTTTGCTCGACATTTCGACTTTTTTCTCGAAATGCATAAGGAAAAAAAAATCTCCCTCATCTAAAATATAATTTTTATTTTTCTCTTGCCTGGCCCTAATACTCTTCCGTACTAATGGCTGCTATTCTCAGGTAATTTTTTATGTGATGTATTTGTTTGATATCAATCAATTTTTTGGGGGAAGAATGGATTTTATTGATAAAGTTGTGGTGGTTGATGGTGGTTAAAAAGTGAACCTATCATCCGTTGCAACTGTAATATTTAACCAGAACGTTATTTAAGAGTTTTAGGGGATCAAATATCTGGAAACATCAGCATTCCAACTTAAAGCAACAGAGTTCAAACTTAGAGTGAACGACAGTTTTCAGGAAACAATGTTAACTTTGAGTGTAGGGAAATCCAGCCCCGGAGCCTTTTACAGGGCTAACTCACAAGTCAGTCCAGAAATGACTTTGGAGTTGAAAGCCTTCACACCTCCACAGTGTCTTCAAAGTCAGGAATGTTTGAACAGATTTGACAGAAAAAGAAGTGAACGTATTTTTTTTCCTTTGTCTCATGGTGCCTGCAGGTCTTGAGAACATCCATCAGCTGACACGTCAGAAAAAGTACGAGCTTCTGGTGGACATGGAGGACTTCGAGGGAAACAAAACGTTTGCTCGTTACTCTGCATTCAGCGTGGATAATGAGTGTGACGGTTACGCATTGAACGTGTCTGGATTCCACAATGGGGGCGCCGGTGAGTTAAAGCAGAACCCCTGCTCTTGTGTGTATTTAAGAAGAGCCGTCTTTCTCTTGGAGTTCGTGTTGGAGCTCAGCCGTCTTCCTCTTGAAACTCAAGAGGAAGCAGCTTCTCTAGATCAAGGTGAACCATCTGAGGTGGTTCACCTTGATGTGGGGTTGTGATGAATTTAAACTCCTCTTCTACATTTGAGCCGTTGAGTAACTACTGTAACAGATGTTGATGAGAGCGAGGACTACCACCGTCTGAAGACATGTCTAATCTTATTCTCATTAATTGAGTTGAATGGTGTAAATGTTTTTTCAGGAGATTCCCTGAGCGCTCACAACGGAAGGAATTTCACCATCTTTGACAAAGATCAAGACTCCTCGACTAAATACTGTGCCAGAGTACATATGGGGGCGTTCTGGTATGATAAGTGTCAACTCACAAATCCTAACGGGATTTACCGCTGGGGGGCCTATGACAGCCGCTATGGGATCGGAGTGAGCTGGCACACCTGGAAGGGTCATAACTACTCCCTGAAGAGCATCAGCATGAAGATCCGGCCTGTTAACTGAGCATAAGCCATAACCAGAGGTGTGTCTCACGTGTAATCTGAATGAAGTGTTTCAGCACTCGGTGGAGGTTTGAAGTGAATATTTGTATCTTGACAATAAATGAGAAACAAACAGCTGACGTGGTCTCCTTGTGTTTTTGTGTCTGGATTCTCTGCTCAGAGGTTTGGAGGGTTTTGTCCTCATTCTGAACATGAATCATTGTCTTTTAGTGGTTAAAGTGTCAAACTTGAGCTCCTGAACCCACAGACAGACGTCTCCAACATACCTGTCAAGTCTCCCGTTTTGGCCGGGAAACTCTCGTAAATTTCCCGTTTTATAATATAATAATTTTTAAACTGCAAACCGAATTGCCACTAACCTCGCGAGAACTGCACCCTGCTGTATTCTTGGGGGCAGTTCTCACGAGGTTAGTGGCGACAACGGGAACAAACTCGGAACTACAAATCAGAGATGGATGGATGTAACGAGAGAGAGGATTTTTCTGCCAAAAAAGCAAAGACTTCGTGTAATATTTCAAAACATGGGAAACCGAATTTACTTTCCTAAAGAGGAACAGGATGGGGAACAGTTACGACTTCTGAAAGATTTGTAACTGTGTTTTTAGTGTCTCTCACAGGGGAAGGAACGATGTCCGTCAGCAGTGAAGGCCAGAGCCTCATGAGTGGAAATGACAAATTAAAAAAAAATATAAATGTTTCACTTGAAGACAATGTGTATATAAACTGAAAATATCTAAAATAAGTGTGCTTTAATTCCCCTTTGTGTTTTCATTTTGGCTCTATTATAGGAATTTCACACATAAAAATGTCCACAGCATTTCAGTGTCAACAAAGGTCGGCCATAATTGTGGTCTGTAAGTGATTGACAGGTAGTTATTTTAGATTTCTCCTAAATCTGTATGTATCTTTCCTGTATTTTGTAAATCCAAAACTTGACAGGTATGGTTTCCAAGTGCCAGTCCTGGAGTGCCACGTCCAGGCGCCACACACATGAATCAAAGGACTGGGCTGTTAACAGACTTGACGACAAGCAGTGTTGGGACTAACGCGTTACTAAATAACGCGTTAGCCTGGAATATACTTGCTGTTGGTGCTTGCGTTTGCGTCCGTTCGCGTACACCACCAACCCGCAACGTCGCTCTTGTAGTACACGAGGATAGCGCGTCGTACCGGCGGTGACCGATAGGGGGCAGTAATCAGAGCAACAGTTAGAAAAGTGATTAAATATTTAGTAGTAGCGGTAGCAGCAGTAGCAGATTAGAACAACGAACAAGTTTACATGACAACATTGGATGATGTAGGAGATTATAACATTGCTTTGGTTGCGATCTCGGCAAAAAAAAAACGGTGCCAGCGACCGGACGGTATCAGACCGGGACCAGCTGGTATCAGACCGGGACCAGCTGGTATCAGACCGGGACCAGCCGGTATCAGACCTGGACCAGCTGGTATCAGACCGGGACCAGCTGGTATCTGACTGGGACCAGCTGGCCAGCTAACATCTTAAACACTAACATCGGCATGTCGGCTCATCCAACCAGCGACGAACTCTCCTGTCAATCATTCCAACATTAATTTTTCAAATCCAGCAGAAATGTTTTTTATGCGACTCTGTGCCTGTTCTCCGATGCCGGATACTAAAGTGCTGTCAGCTCCCGTTTACAGAGTCTCTCACGCCGTATAAGCACACCTTACGCTAAGGAAGGAGCTCTGCGTCATGGCAACTGGCCAATCAGAAACCCCCAATCAAAATACTGCCTGGAAAAACAAGTTTACTGGAAACCACTGGCTGCTGAACCTGAGTTAGTACCGTATTTTCACGACCATTCGGCGCACCGTGTGAAAAGGCGCACCCTCAGTTTTGTGTGTAATTTTTGGATTTAAAACACATACGCGCACTGACCCAAAAGGCGCAGTCTACACAGACGGAGCTGCATACACACGCGCCGCAAAACACACACGCGCTGCAGAACACACACACAAGCAGTGTGCTTATTTAAAAATAGAGCGGGAGCAAAACTTAGTTTGATATTTTATATCAATTTTTACATCAATCAAACCCTTCAAAGTCTTCATCTTCTGTGTCCGCATTAAAGAATTAAAAAAAAAACACCAGGTCGCCGCACATAAACCTGCCTCAGCCACTCGATCATCTCTTCATCCATCCAGCCCTTTTCATTTGCCTTCATAATGACTCCGGCTGGAAAAGTCTCTTTAGGCAACGTTTTTCTTTTAAAAATCACCATCGGCGGCAGTTTATGTCCATCAGCGTGGCAGGCAAGCACAACAGTAAATGACGACTTCTCATACCCCGTTGTGCCCGGGGGAGCGGGGGAACGGACGGGGAGCGGACCGGGTCCAGCGTGGGGGACCCGATCGGCTCCCCCGCGCTGGACCCGGTCCGCTCCCCCGCGCTGGACCCGCAGGTGTGTCTCTGCTGAATGTTCACCTCCAACGTCCTGCCAAGACAGGTTCCAGCATCAAGTTCAAACTCGACCAGCTCATGCCGACCTTCGAGAGCATTTCTGCTTCTAGTTTAAGTTCTCCGCTCATCAGGACTGAGTTAGAGCACTTTTCCAGCTCTCTGCATGACTCAGCACTGATAAAGATGCACTTATAACGAGATGATCATAGGATGGTGTCTTTAAGACCCAGTTTGTCAGGGGCCTGTTTCTCTTTGCTGCGTGCCTCTCTACCCATTTCCTGTCCACCAGAGGTGTCAAGTAACGAAGTACAAATACTTCGTTACCTTACTTAATGGGGACATATTATGAAAAACACGTTTTTTCTTGTATTAACATATATAAAGTGGTCTCCCCTCACCCTGCCAGCACAGGGGAAACAAAATACCATGAATTTCTGCAAGGTTTGTGACCCCCGCCTTACAGAACCCCCCAGTGTCACGTGTTTTTTTTTGAGCCGATGAGAATCTGCGCCTAGGGTGACGTCACCCGAGGCGCAGAGGTTCGGCCTCCGCTGCTGAAACCACGCCCACAACCAGCTCTCTCCGTCGGCTCGAGCGTCCGCCATTGTTCAGAAGCGGTGGCTGTTTGAACAGCGAGGGAGAGTAGAAATTAGATTTTGCATCGACATTTACCCTCATAAAAGGATCAGTTCCCACAGCACGGACCCGGTAACTGCACACGAGTCAGCGGTAAGTTCCTTTTTTTTAAATGTTATTTATATATGTATGATCTTTGCATGGGCTAAGTATTTAGCTTAGCTCCGGAGCCCCGGCGCCGCATATGGAGCTGCCGGAGCTGCTCAGGGACCGGACCGTCGAGGAGCCCCGGGCTCGGGGCTCTATTAGTACCGTAATACATTTTTCTTCTGTGGTTTCAGATCTTTTAAGCACCTGGAGCTGTTCACATTCAGAAGACGCGCGGTCCTTCCTTGAGCCAGCAATAGTGCATACATTTTATTTATATATTTTAACAATAAAGTTGCCATTTGTGAAAATTCAGTGTTGTGATTTCTTTACAGTTAAAATGATTCAATTGTCTTGTAACATAAGAAGTGAAATGATGAGGAATCGGAGTAAATAACTGTGGTGTAACTGTTTAGAATTAAATTCAATCTTGCTGTGTGAAGACGAGGTGACTAAAGGCTGATTTATGGTTCCGCGTTACACCAACGCAGAGCCTACGGCGTAGGTACGCGTCGATTTAACGCAGAACCGTGGACACGCTTTGCTACGCAGCTGCTGATTTTCTGCCCGGAGCGACGCTTTGTCTCCTCCCATGCTACACGTCATTCAAGCAGCCAATCAGCGCAGAGCCTCATTATCATAGCCCCCCCTACCCTGAAAATGAATCACAGAAAAAGGCTTTAGAAGCGGAAAAAATAAAAACATGGCCCAGAGACTGAATTTCTGATTTATGTAGAAAAAACAAGCTTTAGATTGTTTTTAAGACATTCAAGGCCTGTTTAAAATATACATTAAATGCCATAATATGTCCCCTTTAAGTAGAAATTTTGGTTATCTATACTTCACTGGAGTAATTATTTTTCAGATGACTTTTTACTAAACTCCTTACATTTTCACGCAATTATCTGTACTTTTTACTCCTTACATTTTAAAAACAGCCTCATTATTCTATTTCATTTCGGCTTTTAAACAAAAACTTTCCACTTAAATTGCTCCATCCGGATAGAGTGAATTTGGTTGTGGTTGTTTCAGATGTTCTTGTCCAGTTTTGTTCTTACATCCGTTGCCCTCAGATTCCTGCAACTAAACTTGGATGTACATTCCAATAAAGGTTAGGATAAATGATAACATGCCTCTGAAGTTTGACTTTTTGCACCATTACAATCATGGGCGCAATTTCCACTGGGGACAGGGGGGACATGTCCCCCCCACTTTTCAAAATCATGTATTTGTCCCCCCCACTTTTTATAGTTTAAAAACTAACGGTAGGCGGCTCAGCCTGTAATTGCGAATCATCAAGACAGTCTGTGCGAAGGTACTGATGGCCCGGCAGCCTCGCTCCCCCTCCCCTCAGTGCGGGCTCAAGCCTGATTTATGGTTCCGCGTTACACCAACGCAGAGCATACGGCGTAGGGTACGCGGTGATGCGCACTGCACAGTGCGCGTCGCCGCGTACCCTACGCCGTAACCCTTCGGCGTAGGTTCTGCGTCGATTTAACGCAGTACCATAAATTAGCTTTCACAGACAGACAGCCAGGACGCGGCAGCAGCAGAAATGAAGAGGAGCCCGCAGCTCAGTTTAAAATACATTTCTGCAGCGGGACAAAAAAGCAGCAGCACTGCTGTGTTGCAGGTAGGCTGTGCAGAGATGAGTAGCCAAATATTACTCAACTTAATATGTTGTAAATGGTTAGGTGATTTTGGTTTGTTTATAAGGAAAGGAAGGAATGAACATGATCTATTTTCATATTTCATAGGCGAAATATGTGGAGACAGGTGCAAGTGAAGAAGTGCAGGCAGGCAGGCAGGAACCCAACCATGTTAGCCCAAAAGTGATTGTAGAACAGCAACAAAACCTTAAGATCAAGAGAAGTGGTGCTGTGAATTTCCTTGGCTCCATTATAAACAAGGAGTCAATGGAATCATGTTTTTTCTGTGGCCAAGCTTTTGAAAATGAAAAATCAAGCTTGGTCAAGAACTCTGTTTCTCCAGAGGCCTGTAAGTAAGCCTGTAAAGCTTTTACACTGTCTTAAGGTAAGAGCTGATTTCTTATGTGGCATGTTAATGTTGTGTCAAAAATAAAGGATGCCCACAGAGAAAGAGGTCACAAGACTCTTTTTTATCATTGTATAGCACTAAACGAAAATAATAATAAATACATATATCAGGAAAAGTTAAACTGTCTGAAAAAGTAAATCCATATCAAAATTGTTTGATTGTTTGCATTCACACACACATAGTCTTACAAAGCCACTCTGCACATCCACGCTACAGCTACACGCACAAATTTACCATTCCTACTTGTGTCCCCCCCACCTCTGAAACTAAAGTTTCGCCCTTGATTACAATACTTATAGGCAACTAGTCAGGAACACTGGACCAGCTCTATAGCTTCCGCAGGGTGCTTGAGGGTTCATGGGAATTTGCCCACCCAGTCTACATGTGCTTTGTGGATCTGGAGAAGGCATTTGACCGTGTTCCTCGTGCCATTCTGTGGGGGGCTCAGTGAGTATGGGGTCCGGGGCGCTCTATTAAGGGCTGTCCGGTCTCTGTATGATCGGAGCAGGAGTCTGGTTTGCATTGCCGGCAGTAGGTCAGACTTGTTCCCAGTGCATGTTGGACTCCGGCAGGGCTGCCCCTTGTCGCTGGTTCTGTTCATAATTTTTATGAACAGGATTTCTAGGCGTAGCCAGGGGCCGGAGGGGATCCGGTTTGGGAACCAAAGGATTCCATCTCTGCTTTTTGCAGATGACGTTGTCCTGTTGGCTTCATCGAACCGGGACCTTCAGGGGCGGTTTGAGACTGAGTGCAACGCAGCAGGGATGAGAATCAGCACCTCCAAAACCAAGGCCATGGTTCTCCACCGGGAAAGGGTGGCGTGCCTTCTCCGGGTGGGTGGAGAAGTCCTGCCTCAGGTGTACAAGTTAAAGTATCTTGGGGTCTTGTTCACGAGTGAAGGGAAAGATGGAGCGTGAGATTGACAGATGGATCGGTGCAGCGTCCGCAGTTATGCGGTCGATGTACCGGACCGTTGTGGTGAAGAAGGAGCTGAGTCGAAAGGCGAAGCTCTCGATTTACCAGTCAATTTACGCGCCTACCGTCACCTGTGGTCATGAACTTTGGGTAGTGACCGAAAGGATAAGATTGTGGATACAAGCGGCCGAGATTAGTTTCCTCCACAGGGTGGCTGGACGCTCCCTTAGAGATAGGGTGAGGAGTCGATGCTCCTTCACATTGAGTTGGTTTGGGCATCTGTATTGGATAAACGCCTCCCTAGGGAGGTGTTCCAGGCATGTCCCACTGGGAGGAGACCTGGGGAAGACCCAGGGCATGCTGGAGAGACCATGTCTCTCGGCTGGCCTGGGAACGCCTCGGACTCCCCTGGAAGAGCTGGAGGGAGTGTCTGGGGTGAAGGAAGTCTGGGCATCCCTGCTAAGGATGGATGGATGAATGGATGGATGGATGGATGGATGGATGGATCGACATTTGTTCATTATGCTTCATCGTTGCGTATAATTTTCTATTGGCTGCATGAAGCTGTGACTGCATCATCCCTATTTTATAAATTCAGAACTTAATAAGCATTTTTAAGTGCATAACTGGAGGGACTTACTTTGTGAACCCTGAGGATGTTTTTACTTAAAGAGGAAAAAACTATAAAAGCACAACATTACTTCGTCCCTCAACAGTCTTTAGTGTTGCTGTTTAAGACCAATTTGGCCGCAGAATGACCAGCCATTATCAGCGTGCCAGTCGCTGGTATGAATGGTATGTTATCAGATACAGCCTCTTTCCAAGATAGGTTGTTTGTTAACAATAAGGAACAAGGAAACTGCGGACTTAGAGGCAGTATTTTGATTGAGGGTTTCTGATTGGATGGTTGCCATGATGCGAGACCACCTGCAGGTACAATAACCTCAGCAGGGATCCAGACTGACCTCAGCTCTTCTTTGTGCAGCACCGCTCTGATGGAGATGGTGAGTTTCTACCTTTATTCACCTGAATCTCTTCTGTTGCAATGGAACAAAAATATCCCCTTTAAAACATAAAAGACTAAATACTAGATTCAGTTAAAGTGCAATGCTGCTGCTGGACTTCTTGTTGTTTAATTTCCACCAGTTTCATTTAATTTGTTAATATATAGTTGAATTAAAATGTAAAGATCCCATTTAAAATGTAATAAAATCATCTCATTGGTCTTATTATGAGACAAATGCAGTAACATAGAACTTAAAGCTAAAAGCCTCGGACTGTCTTTTATCCGTCGGACAGATGTCTTCAAAATAAATAAATAAATACATAAATAAATAAACTTGCCTGTAAGGCTAGTTTATTCATATAGCATAATTCAACAACAGGGTGATCCATCTATGTCTTATGTTCCAGCCACCTTGGGTCCTCCTCATGCTCATCCTCCTAGCTTCTGGGATGAAGACCTGCAAAGGAGCCTCCCTACTGGTCGACTGCAGTGACATCCACCACCAAGACAAGAATCTGACCAATGGAGTGTTCACCATCTATCCTGCTGGATCCACGTCTGCTGTGCAGGTACGTCTCATCCTGTTGGGGACTGTGTTCAAGAGGTGAGGTGTTGGTAGTGGTCTAACAAGAGTGAAAACCACTACCACCCCAGGGATCCCTTTCTGTGGGCTGTAACCATTGGTCATCCTCGACAGGGCACATAAAGCTGAACAGTAGCCAGTGGAGAAGTTCCAGACCTGCGGCTCCTCTACCGACCACTAGGGTCTTTAGAAATGGGTTTAATGTTGGTGTTATTGGCTCTTGTCTTGTGTTCTTGGGTATTGTTTTGTGTTCTTGGGTCTTGTTTTGTGTTCTATGGTTTTGTCTATTGTTCTTGGGTCTTGTAGGTATTATGTTAATGGGGCTTGGCTTGTGTTCTTGGTTCTTGTCTTGTGTTCTTGGGTCTCGTCTTGTGTTTTAGGAGGTTGTCTTGTGTTTAAGGGTCTTGTGTTGTGTTCTTGGGTCTTGTCTTGTGTTCTTGGGTCTTGTGTTGTGTTCTTGGGTCTTGTCTTGTGTTCTTGGGTCTCATCTTGTGTTTTAGGAGGTTGTCTTGTGTTTAAGGGTCTTGTGTTGTGTTCTTGGGTCTTGTAGGTATTATTTTCATGGGCCTTGTCTTTTGTTCTTGGGTCTTGACTTGTGTTCTTGGGTCCTGTCTTGTGTTTTAGGGTTTTGTCTTGTTTTCTTGGGTCTTGTCTTGTGTTCCAAGGTCTTGTCTTGTGTTCTAGGATATTGTCTAGTGTTCTTGGGTCTTGTCTTGTGTTCCTGGGTATTGTCTTTTGTTCTTGGGTCTTGTCTTGTGTTTTACAATCTTGTCTTGTGTTCTTGGGTTTTGGTGTTGTGTTCTTACCTCTGTCCTCATTGGTTTCTGCTAACTTCACTTCCTATTTTACTTTGAAGGTCTGTCTTTGTCTTATTGTGACCTTGGCCTCTTGATTTCACCCTTGTCTCATCAGCCTTGTGAGAAAATTGTGTCTTTCCCTTGAGTCCTCCAATGGCCCTGTTGGACTAGTCCTTACTCGGCCCGACTCGGCTCGTCACGCCTCTACCCGTTTTGTCCCCGTTTGTTTTTCCACAGCCAGGTGAGAAGTGGGCAGGTTGGGGTGAAGCTGCTGTGACGTACTCGATTGCGCAACCGCTTTGTTCATGTCAGCGCTGATCAGAAATCAGCTGGAGTCGCGAGCGGCTGAGAGTAAAACAGCCCGTCTACATCCCTTTTTTAATTCTCTCCTCAGCCACCAGGTTTATGAACATCTGCACCTCAGAGTTGGATCATGAAACAGACGTTTTGCGCTTTATAATAAAATCGCCGCGAGTCACGCTCGCGCTGACCCCCGCTTCCTGATTCAAACGTCTGACGGCCCCGCCCCCCAACCAATCAGTGGCGCGGAGGGTGGTGACGTCAGAAATAGTCCCGGCTCAGCCCGGATAGAACCTCGCCAGAATTGTTACAGAAATAGTATCGGCTTGGAGCGGCTCTACCCGTCTCAGCCCTAGTGCAAAAGCGCAAAACGGGGCTGTGGCGGGTAGAACCGAGGTGAACCGGGACTAGTGCAAAAGGGGCACAAGATATCCAAACAGGAGTCTAGAAATCATTTAGCTTTAAAACACCTCTCCAGAAACCTGAATCAAATCACACTTTTTTTCCTTCAAAGTTTATAAATAGAAAACCAAACCACACAAAGAGACTGAATAGGAGCAGATGCTTCACTATAGTTATATCCTGGAAATTCCCGTGAGGCTGGTGGGATGCCCTCAGTGGTCTTAAAAATAATTTATAAGCATCCCATAGAGTCTACATCTCCTTAACTGACGAGTGTCTCTGTGTGTCTCCAGGTGTACTGTGACTTGGAGTCGGAGGGAGGACGCTGGACGGTGAGTTGTTCACCCACAGTTACAACATTTTAAAGCTTTTACCTCTTTGTGATGTTGCCATCATTCTTCAAAAACACTGAAGAGGCATTCTGGCATTGATCATCTCAATTGACGAACAGTTTCGGGTGGTATTTATTATACATTTTACTGGGTTTGATATGGTTGTCCATGGTCTTGTTGAAAACTTCACAGATGTTCTGGGAACTGATGTGGTCCCAAAGGCAGCAGATTAAATATCATCAACTGCGTCCTGTTTTGTTTCCAGGTGTTCCAGAAGAGGATGGACGGCTCTGTGAACTTCTACAGAGGCTGGGACCAGTACAAGTTGGGCTTCGGGAACGCTTTTGGAGAGTACTGGCTTGGTGAGACCTGAACCCAAACCTTGTTTGTATTTTGTGTAAACTCCTACACTAACATACAGAAGAGTATTAGGGCTAAGCAAGAGAAAAAATATTTGAGAGGGGAAGATTTTTTTTTATTGCCCACTTTGAGAAAAAAGTCGAAATGTCGAGAAAAAAGTCCAAATGTCGAGATTAATGTTGAAATTTCGCCTTTTTTCTCAACATTTCAACTTTATTCAAGAAATTTTGACTTTTTTCTCAACATTTCGACTTTTTTCTCAACATTTCGACTTTTTTCTCGAAGTGCATAATGAAAACAAAATCTCCCTCATCTAAAATATTATTTTTATTTTTCTCCTGCCTGGCCCTAATACTCTTCCGTACTAATGGCTACTATTCTCAGGTAATTTTTTATGTGATTTATTTGTTTGATATCAATCAATTTTTTTTGGGAAGAATGGATTTTTTTTTTTTTATTTATTTATTTTTTATTTATTTATTTATTTTTTTTCCCTTGTCTGCACACATATTAATGATTGATACCATGACGGTAGAAACCAAAAGCATACACATGTGCATTATTACTATATTTAATATATATACATATATATACGCATACATATGCGTACACATACACATACAAAAACATATAAATATACACACACAAACCCAGTGATTTTTTTTTTTTTTTTTTTGGGGGGGGGGGGGGGGGGGGGGGGGGGGGGGTGACGACATCCACTGCCAATCCAGGAAGCAGGAACACATGGAAACACGCACTGGAAATCTGCAACAAAAAACCACAAACAAAACACGAAACCGGCACGGAGCCAACCAAAACAACAACAGCAATCGACCTAAATCTTGAGATCTGATCGCAGTCTGAGCTAAGCTACCGCTACCGCTACCTAACCCCAAAAACTAGAGAGCCAGCATGCAAGTGAACAAGCCAGTGTGTATGTCTATGTGTGTGTGTGTGTGTGTGTGTGTGTATGTATACGATCATGCGTGTGTGTGTGTGTGTGTGTGTGTGTGTGTGTGTGTGTGTGTGTGTGTGTGTGTGTGTGTGTGTGTGTGTGTGTGTGTGTGTGTGTGTAATAAACCAAACAAAGCTCTACCTGAAGTGTATCTATAGTGGGGGAGGGGGGGGAGCAACCCCGCCACCCGCGAGACCAGAGGTCGACACGGAAGAGTCCGGAACCCAGGCCACCGGCAACCCCACAAGGCGACACACGTGCAGGCCCGACAACGGAGGGCCCCAGACCCAGGCATCCCATTCATTCATCCATTCACCTATCCGATACCTATACTAATAATAATATGATATACTATACATAATAATAATACTAATACTACTACTACTACTACTACTACTACTACTAATAATAATAATAATAATAACCATCTTTATATAATATAATATTGATAAATTATTAAGTTTTGATGTCCTGCCAATGGAGGCTCAAATCCTCCATGGCAGGACCCTTCCACACCGCATTCTCACCGACACAGACATACAATCACGCACCGTTTCCCCCTCCCCGGGGGGGTCCAGCACCGCCAGAAGGCACCCCGGGCTGCACGGCGAGCCCCGCCGGGCCCGGGTACCCCGACCCACCTATCCCAGGCCGGTGAGGGAACGCGGGTGATGTGGGACTCCCTCCCGCCCCTGGTGTTGAGTGCATGTGATTAATGCCATAAAAACAGGGAGGGGGAGGGCCAAGTATCGATTTGACACCGACCCGCCCCCTCCCGAACTACGTGTCCTTGTCAAATGTATTTATTAAGTGTTGAATGTGCAGTGTCTACAGTGCTGTTAAAACCGTGAGGCGGGGAGTGCCGGGCCACGCGGGACAGTGCCCCCCACGACCCGGACCCCCCGCCCTTCGCCTATGTGCGTATGAATCGTGTAGGGGGGGAAGGAGGGGGAAGGAGGGGGAGCGGAGGCCGAAGCCAGGAAGCAGGACCAGCAAAGCCGGCCCTGATAAGACACCCGCGCCCCCCCACCGGCCATCCAGTAGACGGGGGCCGGCCCTCCGAGCCGGGCCAGGGCCCCGCCGTACCTCCACGGGCGCCCCCGGCACCGCCGGAGCCCCCAGACGGAGGGGGAAACGGCCCAACATCCTCCCATTCATACTGACAACATAAGACATAGACACCTGGGAATGGTGCCACCCCGCCGCTGCGCCCGCCCGTGCCCCCCCCCGGTCAGGGGAGGCCCGATCCCCCCCCCCCCCCCCCCCCCGAGGCCACCCCGGCGGACACCCCAAGGGTCACGGAGTCCCCACATCCGCAGGGGCACAATAAGAATGGATTTTATTGATAAAGTTGTGGTGGTTGATGGTGGTTAAAAAGTGAACCTATCATCCGTCGCAACTGTAATATTTAACCAGAACATTATTTAAGAGCTTTAGTGGATCAAACATCTGGAAACATCAGTGTTCCAACTTAAAGCAACAGAATTCAAACTTAGAGTGAACGACAGTTTTCAGGAAACAACGTTAACTTTGAGTGTAGGGAAATCCAGCCCCGGAGCCTTTTACAGGCCTAACTCACAAGTCAGTCCAGAAATGACTTTGGAGTTGAAAGCTTTCACACATCCACAGTGTCTTCAAAGTCAGGAATGTTTGAACAGATTTGACAGAAAAAGAAGGGAATGTGTTTTTTTCCTTTGTCTCATTGTGCCTGTAGGTCTTGAGAACATCCATCAGCTGACACGTCTGAAAGAGTACGAGCTTCTGGTGGACATGGAGGACTTCGAAGGAAACAAAGTGTTTGCTCGTTACTCTGCATTCAGCGTGGATGCTGAGCGTGACGGTTACGCATTGCACGTGTCTGGATTCCTCAATGGGGGCGCCGGTGAGTTAAAGCAGAACCCCTGCTTTTGTGTATATTTAAGAAGAGCCGTCTTTCTCTTGAAATTCATGTTGGAGCTCAGCCGTCTTCCTCTTGAAACTCAAGAGGAAGCAGCTTCTCTAGATCAAGGTGAACCATCTGAGGTGGTTCACCTTGATGTGGGGTTGTGATGAATTTAAACTCCTCTTCTACCTCTGAGCCGTTGAGTAACTACTGTAACAGATGTTGATGAGGGCGAGGACTGCCACCGTCTGAAGACATGCCTAATCCTATTCTCATTATTTGAGTTGAATGGTGTAAATGTTTTTTCAGGAGATTCCCTGAGCGTTCACAACGGGAGGAAGTTCACCACCTTTGACAAAGACCAAGACGTCTGGTATAAAAACTGTGCCAGAGTATTCGTGGGGGCGTACTGGTACGATAAGTGTCACGATTCAAACCCTAACGGGATTTACTCCTGGGGCGATGACAGCCTCTTTGCGGTTGGAGTGGTCTGGCACACCTGGAAGGGTCATTACTACTCCCTGAAGACCATCAGCATGAAGATCCGGCCTGTTAACTGAGCATGACGCATAACCAGAGGTGTGTCTCACGTGTAATCTGAATGAAGTGTTTCAGCACTCGGTGGAGATTTGAAGTGAATATTTGTGTCCTGACAATAAATGAGAAACAAACAGCTGACGTGGTCTCCTTGTGTTTTTGTGTCTGGATTCTCTGCTTAGAGGTTTGGAGGGTTCTTTCCTCATTCTGAACATGAATCATTGTCTTTTAGTGGTCCAAGTGTCAAACTCGAGCTCCTGCTTCTGCCGTGGTAAACCCACAGACAGACGTCTCCAACATACCTGTCAAGTCTCCCGTTTTGGCCGGGAAACTCCTGTAAATTTCCCATTTTATAATATAATAATTTTTAAACTGCAAACCGAATTGCCACTAACCTCGCGAGAACTGCACCCTGCTGTATCCTTGTGGGCAGTTCTCACGAGGTTAGTGGCGACAACGGGAACAAACTCGGAACTACAAATCAGAGATGGATGGATGTAACGAGAGAGAGGATTTTTCTGCCAAAAAAGCAAAGACTTCGTGTAATATTTCTAAAAATGGGAAACCGAATTTACTTTCCTAAAGAGGAACAGGATGGGGAACAGTTACGACTTCTGAAAGATTTGTAACTGCGTTTTTAGTGTCTCTCACGGGGGAAGCAACGATGTCCGTCAGCAGTGAAGGCCAGAGCCTCATGAGTGGAAATGACAAATTAAAAGAAAATGTAAATGTTTCACTTGAAGACAATGTGTATATAAACTGAAAATATTTAAAATAAGTGTGCTTTAATTCCCCTTTGTGTTTTCATTTTGGCTCTATTATAGGAATTTCACACGTAAAAATGTCCACAGCATTTCAGTGTCAACAAAGGTCGGCCATAATTGTGGTCTGTAAGTGATTGACATGTAGTTATTTTAGATTTCCCCTAAATCTGTATGTATCTTTCCTGTATTTTGTAAATCCAAAACTTGACAGGTATGGTCTCCAAGTGCCAGTCCTGGAGTGCCACGTCCAGGCGCCACACACCTGAATCAAAGGACTGGGCTGTTAACAGACTTGACGACAAGCAGTGTTGGGACTAACGCGTTACTAAATAACGCGTTAGCCTGGAATATACTTGCTGTTGGTGCTTGCGTTCGCGTCCGTTCGCGTGCAACACCAACCCTAACGTCGCTCGTGTAGTACACGAGGAGAGCACGTCGTACCGGCGGTGACCGATAGGGGGCAGTAAGCAGAGCAACAGTTGGAAAAGTGATTAAATATTTAGTAGTAGCGGTAGTAGCAGTAGCAGATTAGAACAATAAACAAGTTAACATGACACCATTGGGTGATTTAGGAGATTATAACATTGCATTGGTTGCGATCTTGGCAAAGGAAACGGTGCCAGCGACCTCCGCGTCGTCACTAGTTGGTATCTGACCGGGACCAGCTGGTATCAGACCGAGACCAGCTGGTACCAGACCGGGACCAGCTGGTATCTGACCGGGACCAGCTGGTATCAGACCGGGACCAGCTGGTATCAGACCGGGACCAGCTGGTATCGGACCGGGACCAGCTGGTATCTGACCGGGACCAGCTGGTATCTGACCGGGACCAGCTGGTACCAGACCGGGACCAGCTGGTATCAGACCGGGACCAGCCGGTATCTGACCGGGACCAGCTGGCCAACTAACATCTTAAACACTAACATCGGCATGTCGGCTCATACAACCAGCGGCAAACTCTCCTTTCAATCATTACAACACTCAATAAACATTAATTTTTCAAATCCAGCAGAAATGTTTTTTGTGCGACTCTTTGCCTGTTCTCCGATGCCGGATACTAAAGTGCTGTCAACTCCTGTTTACAGAGTCTCTCCCGCCATATTTGCACACCTAACGCTAACAAAGGAGCTCTGCGTCATGGCAACCGGCCAATCAGAAACCCTCAATCAAAATACTGCCTGGAAAAACAAGTTTACTTGAAACCGCTGGCTGCTGAACCTGAGTTAGTAGTTAGGAACTGGTCTTTTATGGAGGCTGTTTCATGAGTTGCAGGTGTGTCTCTGCTGAATGTTCACCTCCAACGTCCTGCCAAGACAGGTTCCAGCATCAAGTTCAAACTCGACCAGCTCCTGCCAACCTTCGAGAGCATTTCTGCTTCTAGTTTAAGGTCTCCGCTCATCAGGACTGAGTTAGAGCACTTTTCCAGCTCTCTGCATGACTCAGCACTGAGAAAGATGCACTTATGGCGAGATGATCATAGGATGGTGTCTTTAAGACCCAGTTTGTCAGGGGCCTGTTTCTCTTTGCTGCGTGCCTCTCTACCCATTTCCTGTCCACCAGAGGTGTCAAGTAACGAAGTACAAATACTTTTTTTTACCTTACTTAAGTAGAAATTTTGGTCATCTATACTTCACTGGAGTAATTATTTTTCAGATTACTTTTTACTTTTACTCCTTACGTTTTCAAGCAATTATCTTTACTTTTTACTCCTTACGTTTTAAAAACAGCCTTGTTACTCTATTTCATTTTGGCTTTTGAACAAAAACTATCCAGTTAAATTGCTCCATCCGGATAGAGTGAATTTGGTTGTGGTTGTTTCAGATGTTCTTGTCCAGTTTTGTTCTTACATCCGTTCCCTCAGATTCCTGCAACTAAACTTGGATGTACATTCCAATAAAGGTTAGGATAAATGATAACATGCTTCTGAAGTTTGACTTTTTGCACCATTACAATACTTATAGACAACTAGTCATCATATCTGCTGCTCTCTGAAACACATGTTAATGCTCAATAGTACACATATATGCTTCTTTAATATATTTGTATTATACTAAGATGCATTCATTTTCAATGTCTTTTGTCCTTAATGGCTTTTTCCCCCCTTACATTACTTTTACTTTTATACTTTAAGTAGTTTTGAAACCAGTACTTACTTATATATACTTTTACTTGAGTAAAAAACTGAGTTGATACTTCAACTTCTACAGGAGTATTTTTAAACACTACTATATACTGTATACTTCTACCTGAGTAATAAATATAAATACTTTTGACACCTCTGCTGTCAACCTACTTTCAATAAAGGCCACTGGCACCACAAAATCTTTAAAAAAAGAGTGTAACACCTAGTTTTGCTGAATAAAGGTGGATGTGGTGGACTGGACTCCCAGCAGCACTGATCCAGCTGGAATCTCCTACGTGATTTCTTGCTTGTGTTGTTGTCTCAGATATAAGTCTGTTGGGATAAAAGCAGTAGTGGCAGTTTAACAGGTTCTTCTGCAGCAGCTCTGAACATGAGGCAGCCCTGCCCCCTTTTTGCCGCTCACGTTTCCTGCCTGCAGGTTTCCCCATCATGACAACTGATAAGCTGAGCAGGTAGGACCTCATTCCTCTCAGAGTCAGAGTCAGAGTCAGAGTCATTTTTATTGTCCCTCTAGGGGAAATTCTTTTAGCAGTCTGGGACAACAGTCATCATACAAACACAGACATACCAAAAGAACAATTAAAACATTAAAACGTAACATAGTAACCATAATAAATGAGTAAAAGCAAAAGTGCTTTCATCAGTGCAGGCAGAATGATAAAAATATATTAAAAATATTAACATTTATGCAAGTTGATCATTTTGACAGCGGTTGGTATATCCAAAGTATAGAAACGTTTTGCACACCGGTTCTGCAGAAAGGTGCGTCGGAGGTGAAGTGTTTATTGGGCCAACGTTTCGGTCATCGACCTTTCTCAAGGCATCAAACAGATCAGAAACCACAGTTTGTCAATTATAGGCTGGTAGGCCTATGTGGTCCAATCAGGCGCCGCCACACCTACACCTGAGCACCTTCAAAAAGGTCACATACTGAAGTGCAGTCAGTATGTACTGCATCTCCAAATCACAGGGGAAAAAAAGGAAAAGAAACACAACACCCACACTGTGCATGCACGAAATACATCAGTCGAATCCAAAGGTATAATCATTAAAAAGGGAAGATGATTATACCTGTAAAGTGTCAATCAGTTTAAAATATTTACAATGAGGGAAGAGAGTCACACAGCAAAAATCCTATCTAGGTGTTCTGATCTCAGTATGACAAGTGGAAGAGTGAATGTCCTGTAAAAACACAGACTATATCAAAAAATATCAAGAAGAGAACATCATAGAATAAATAGGAGTCAGGCCCAGTCTCCTAATCGACCCAATTCCTAGGGAAAGGAAGGGAAAGGAGAACTGGTCAAATTCAACTCACAAATAATTTAAAGATTAAAAAAGGTGAACGAATATATTACATATATATATATATATATATATATATATATATATATATATATATATATATATATATATATACATACATATATATATATATATATATATATATATATATATATACATTTATATATATATATATATATATATATATATATATATATATATATATATATATATATACACATATATATATATATATATATATACATATATATATATATATATATATATATATATATATATATATATATATATATATATATATATATATATATATATATATATATATATATATATATAAATATACACACATTACACAAATTATACATACAGAAATTGGCTCTCATTATTTTTGGGGGAGGAAGGAAACTATGATGAAACCTAATCATAACATAACACTCAAAGGCAGTTCATCATTCAATCCCTTAGGTGCCAGTGTTTGTAGGGTGAAAATCCAGAAGAGCTCTCGACGTTTTAGCAGCAAGTCCAGGTTCCCACCCCTCCGTGGAAGACTGACTTTTTCAAGTCCACAGAAACGTAGAGTTGAGATGTCATGTTTGTTCTCGTTAAAATGAACAGCCACAGGATAGTTACTGTCTTTTCTCCGTATGGAGCTTTTGTGTTCACTTATCCTTTGTTTTAGCTCTCTGGAAGTTTTTCCCACATATGCTAGGCCGCAAGGGCAGCGTAGCATATATATGAGATGTGTCGATGTGCAAGTAATCACCTCTTTGATGGGAAATTTTTTGTTAGAGTGGGGATGATAAAAAAAGTTGGTCTTGGAGGTGTTATTGCACTGTGCGCAGTTACCACACCGGTAATTTCCAGCAGGTAAGGGAGCCAACAGTCTCTGAGTAGGTGGCTTAGGTGTTTGGGTCATATAGTCAGCGTGAACAAGCAGGTCTTTTAAAGTTTGTCTCCGTTTTCTGATCTGTTTGATGCCTTGAGAAAGACAGCGGTTGGTATAAAAGAGAATTTATACCTATTGCTATTGGCCTTGGGAAGCCTATAGCGCCGCCCAGAAGGCAGAGGGACAAACTCTTCTGACAGAGGGTGATCAGGACTGTGGTATTGGGCCGGAGGGGATCCGGTTTGGGAACCACAGGATTTCATCTCTGCTTTTTGCAGATGGACGTTGTCCTGTTGGCTTCATCGAACCGGGACCTTCAGGGAAGGTTTGAGGCTGAGTGCAACGCAGCGGGGATGAGAATCAGCACCTCCAAAACCAAGGCCAGGGTTCTCCACCGGGAAAGGGTGGCATGCCATCTCCGGGTGGGTGGAGAACTCCTGCCTCAGGTGTACAAATTAAAGTATCTTGGGGTCTTGTTCACGAGTAAGGGAAAGATGGAGCGTGAGGTTGACAGACGGATCGGTGCAGCGTCCACAGTTATGCAGTCGATGTACCGGACCGTCGTGGTGAAGAAGGAGCTGAGTCAAAAGGCGAAGCTCTCGATTTACCGGTCAATTTACGTGCCTACCCTCACCTGTGGTCATGAGCTTTGGGTAGTGACCGAAAGGATAAGATTGCGGATACAAGCGGCCGAGATGAGTTTCCTCCACAGGGTGGCTGGACGCTCCCTTAGAGATAGGGTGAGGAGTCGATGCTCCTTCACATTGAGTTTGTTTGGGCATCTGTATTGGATAGACGCCTCCATAGGGAGGTGTTCCAGGCATGTCCCACTGGGAGGAGGCACGGGGAAGACCCAGGACATGCTGGAGAGACTATGTCTCTCGGCTGGCCTGGGAACGCCTCGGACTCCTCTTGAAGATCTGGAGGAAGTGTCTGGGTTGAAGGAAGTCTGGGCATCCCTGCTAAGGATGGATGGATGGATGGATGGATGGATCGACATTTGTTCATTATGCTTCATCATTGCGTATAATCTTCTATTGGCTGCATGAAGCTGTGACTGCATCATCCCTATTTTATAAATTCAGAATTTCATAAACATTTTTAAGTGCATAACTGGAGGGACTTACTTTGTGAACCCTGAGGATGTTTTTAAGAGGAAAAAACCATAAAAGCACAACATTACTTCGTTCCTCAACAGTCTTTAGTGTTGCTGTTTAATTTGGCCGCAGAATGACCATCCGTTAGCAGCGTGCCGGTTGCTGGAATGAATGGTATGTTATCAGATACAGCCTCGTTCCCGGACAGGTTGTTTGTTAACAATATGGAACAAGGACACTGCGGACTTCCAGGCAGTATTTTGATTGAGGTTTTCTGATTGGATGGTTGCCATGATGCGAGACTAATTTAAGGTACAACAACCTCAGCAGGGAACCAGACTGACCTCAGATCTTATTTGTGCACCGCAGTGCTGCTCTGATGGAGATGGTGAGTTTCTACCTTTATTCACCTGAATCTCTTCTGTTGCAATGGAACAAAAATATCCCCTTTAAAACATAAAAGACTAAATACTAGATTGCTGCTGGACTTCTTGTTGTTTAATTTGATAATATATAGTTGAATTAAAACGTACAGATCCCTTTTAAAACGTAATAAAATCCACTCATTGGTCTTATTATGAGACAAATGCAGTAACATAGAACTTAAAGCTAAAAGCCTCAGACCATCTTTATCCGTTGGACAGATGTCCTCAAAATAAATACATAAAATAAATAAATACACTTGCCTGTGAGGCTAGTTTATTCATATAGCACAATTCAACAACAAGGTGATCCATCTACTGTATGTCCTATGTTCCAGCCACCTTGGGTCCTCCTCATGCTCATCCTCCTAGCTTCTAGGATGAATAACTGCAAAGGAGCCTCCCTACCGGTCGACTGCAGCGACATCCACCACCAAGACAAGAATCTGTCTGTCTGACCAATGGAGTGTTCACCATCTATCCTGCTGGATCCACGTCTGCTGTGCACGTACGTCTCATCCTGTTGGGGACCGTGTTCAAGAGGTGAGATATTGGTAGTGGTCTAACACGAGTGACGCGTAACACGAGTAACCATTGGTCATCCTCCACGGGGCACATAAAGCTGAAGGGTTGCCAGTGGAGAAGTTCCAGACCTGCGGCTCCTCTACCGACCACTAGGGCCTTGGTCTTTAGAAATGGGTTTAATGTTGGTGTTATTGGCTCTTGTCTTGTGTTATTGGGTATTGTTTTGTGTTCTTGGGTCTTGTCTTGTGTTCTAGGAAATTGTCTTGTGTTCTTGGGTCTTGTTTTGTGTTCTATGGTTTTGTCTTGTGTTCTTGGGTCTTGTCTTGTTTTCTGTGATCTTGTCTTGTGTTTTAGGGTCTTGTCTTGTGTTCTACGATCTTGTCTTGTGTTCTTGGGTCTTGTCTTGTGTTATTGCATCTTGTCTTGTGTTCTTGAGTCTTGTCTTGTGTTCTTGGGTCTCGTCTTGTGTTCTTGGGTCTTGCCTTGTGTTCTTGGGTCTTGTCTTGTTTTCTGTGATCTTGTCTTGTGTTTTAGGGTCTTGTCTTGTGTTCTACGATCTTGTCTAATGTTCTTGGGTCTTGTAGGTATTATGTTCATGGGGCTTGTCTTGTGTTCTTGGGTCTTGTTTTGTGTTCTTAGGTCTTGCCTTGTGTTTTAGGGTCTTGCCTTGTGTTCTTGGGTCTTGTGTTGTGTTCTTGGATCTTGTCTTGTGTTCTTGGCTCTTGCCTTGTGTTTTAGGGTCTTGTCTTGTGTTCTTGGGTCTTGTAAGTATTATGTTCATGGGTCTTGCCTTTTTTCTTGGGTCTTGTCTTTGTTCTTGGGTCTTGACTTGTGTTCTTGGGTCCTGTCTTGTGTTTTAGGTTTTTGTCTTGTTTTCTTGGGTCTTCTCTTGTGTTCCAAGGTCTTGTCTTGGGTTCTTTGCTCTTGTCCTGTGTTCTAGGATATTGTCTAGTGTTCTTGGGTCTTGTCTTGTGTTCCTGGGTCTTGTCTTTTGTTCTTGGGTCTTGTCTTGTGTTTTGCAATCTTGTCTTGTGTTCTTGTGTTTTGGTGTTGTGTTCTTGCCTCTGTCCTCATCAGTTTCTGCTAACTTCACTTCCTATTTTACTTTGAAGGTCTGTCTTTGTCTTATTGTGACCTTGGACTCTTGTTTCCACCCTTGTCTCATCAGCCTTGTGAGAAAATTGTGTCTTCCCCTTCAGTCCTCCAAGATATCCAAACAGGAGTCTAGAAATCATTTAGCTTTAAAACACCTCTCCAGAAACCTGAATGAAATTCACTTTTTTTCCTTCAAAGTTTAAAAATAGAAAACCAAACAAGACAAAGAGACTGAACAGGAGCAGATGCTTCACTATAGTTATATCCTGGAAATTCCCGTGAGGCTGGTGGGATGCCCTCAGTGGTCTTAAAAATAATTTATAAGCATCACATAGAGTCTACATCTATTAACTGACAAGTGTCTCAGTGTGTCTCCAGGTGTACTGTGACTTGGAGTCGGAGGGAGGACACTGGACGGTGAGTTGTTCACCCACAGTGACAACATTTTAAAGCTTTTACCTCTTTTTGATGAAGAGGCATTCTGGCATTGATCATCTCAATTGACGAACAGTTCCGGGTGATATTTATTATACATTTTGCTGGGTTTGATATGGTTGTCCATGGTCTTATGGAAAACTTCACAGATGTTCTGGGAATTGATGTGGTCCCAAAGGCAGCAGATTAAATATCATCAACTGCGTCCTGTTTTGTTTCCAGGTGTTCCAGAAGAGGATGGACGGCTCTGTGAACTTCTACAGAGGCTGGGACCAGTACAAGTTGGGCTTCGGGAACGCTTTTGGAGAGTACTGGCTTGGTGTTAGGGTATTAGGGCCATGCAGGAGAAAAAATATTTGAGAGGGGAAGATTTTTTTATCATTGTGCACTTTGAGAAAAAAAGTCGAAATGTCGAGAAAAAAGTCCAAATGTCGAGATTAATAATAAAACACAATTTCAAGAATTAAGTCGAAATTTCACCTTTTTTCTCAACATTTCAACTTTATTCACGAAATTTTGACTTTTTTGTCAACATTTCGACTTTTTTCTCGACATTTCGACTTTTTTCTCGAAGTGCATGATGAAAAAAAAATCTCCCTCATCTAAAATATTTTTATTTTTCTCCTGCCTGGCCCTAATACTCTTCCGTACTAATGGCTGCTATTCTCAGGTAATTTTTTATGTGATGTATTTGTTTGATATCAATCAATTTTTTGGGGGAAGAATGGATTTTATTGATGTGTTGTGGTGGTTGATGGTGGTTAAAAAGATAACCTATTAGGCCCTCCAGAAAAACGCGATTACGCAATCGCATAATTCATTGCATAATCAGCCAAATGGCGCAGATTACGCGGGGATACATTTATTCCTAAAAGGGCGCATATTTCCCGCGATGAACGCATATGTCCACGCTGAATATGCGAATTATGCGGGGCTCGCTTGATTTCACAAGCCGCACATTTTCGCATAAAGTTTGGAAAAAGGGGGAAGTGTTGTGAGTGACATGTCGGGACGCCCGGTCGCGACGTGCGGGACCTGCCCGGGTACCTCCGCACCCCCCGCAGAAACCGCCACCCCCCAAACAGCAGCTCTCACCCGCGGGGGGGAGAGGAAAAAAGGAGTGCCGTCTCCATCGAGCCCCCCGCTTGCGCGGGGGGCGCGGCTGCTGGTGGACTCAGGATCCGCGCTGACCGCATACCACTGCGCCCGCGAAGGCCAGCGGAGGCGGACGCACGTTCCCATCCACTTGGGGATCTTGGCAGCGGACGCGTGGGGTGACGAAGCTCTGGCACGTCCCCTCGCCGTGCCGGCGCACCCCGCCAATCACCCGAGCACCGAGCCGCGGGCTGGAGGGAGAGAGGCGGCCGGCCTCCGGGCCGCCACCGCCCCTCTCCTCTCCACCCGCGCTCTCCTTTTTTTTTTTCGTCTACGACCTCAGATCAGACGAGACAGCCCGCTGAATTAAGCATATTACTAAGCGGAGGACAAGAAACTAACAAGGATTCCCTCAGTAGCGGCGAGTGAAGAGGGAAGAGCTCAGCGCCAAATCCGCAACTTCCTGCATATTTCGCATATTTTGCCACTTTCCGCATATTCCACGACTTCCCGCAACTTCCTGCATATTCCGCAATTTCACCGCATAAAAGCACATAAAAAACCCGCACATTTAATCGCATAATCAATTATTTTAGCCCGCAAAATCAAGCATTTTAGCCCGCAGAATCAAGGATTTTTGCCCACGTTTTTCTGGAGGGTCTAACCTATCATCCGTTGCAACTGTAATATTTAACCAGAACATTATTTAAGAGTTTTAGTGGATCAAACATCTGGAACCATCAGTGTTCCAACTTAAAGCAACAGAATTCAAACTTAGAGGGAACGACAGTTTTCAGGAAACAACGTTAACTTTGAGTGTAGGGAAATCCAGCCCCGTAGCCTTTTACAGGCCTAACTCACAAGTCAGTCCAGAAATGACTTTGGAGTTGAAAGCCTTCACACATCCACAGTGTCTTCAAAGTCAGGAATGTTTGAACAGATTTGACAGAAAAAGAAGTGAATGTGTTTTTTTCCTTTGTCTCACTGTGCCTACAGGTCTTGAGAACATCCATCAGCTGACACGTCAGAAAAAGTATGAGTTTCTGGTGGACATGGAGGACTTTGAAGGAAACAAAACGTTTGCTCGTTACTCTGCATTCAGCGTGGATGCTGAGCATGACGGTTACGAATTGAACGTGTCTGGATTCCACAATGGGGGCGCCGGTGAGTTAAAGCAGTGGTACCGGGCCGTGGGTCATCTGGTACCGAGCCGCACAGAAAGAAAAAATAATTTCTGTAGCCCCGACTGATGATGGATGACTCTCAAACTGATGGTTCACAATGTTTTTATTCCTAGGATATAAATACACTCCAAACACATTGTAAGAGCTATAAAGGAGTAAAATAAAATAAAATAGTTAGTCTTTCTACATTCATATAAGTTTAATTTAACTTAAAGGAGCTTGAGGCTCCTTTTAAGAAATGAGACTCTCTAGCGCCACCCTTCACCACGACGGCCGTTGGGGGTACTGCAGCCAACAGTGAAGCCGGCACGGGAGAACGGGGAGAACGCACATGCAGCGTCATGTGACGTCACATCCGCAGCCCAGCGCGGGAAAATCGGGACCGAATTGCAGCACATTTTGCAGCACAGAGCCTGTTCAAGGCAAAGGAGAGATACACTAGAGGGATCATTCTTTTGGGTTTGGAACGCTTTATCTGACATTATTACTAGAAAACTTAAAATGTATACGTATTTTTTTCATAAATCTTGCCACAATCCGGCCTCAAGCTCCTTTAAATACAGACCGACACGACTGTTCGCTCGGTCGGCATGAAGCTACCGTTAACACAATACATGAGCGACCAAACTCAAAACAGCTGACGTGGTCTCCTTGTGTTTTTGTGTCTGGCTTCTCTGCTCAGAGGTTTGGAGGGTTTTGTCCTCATTCTGAACATGAATCATTGTCTTTTAGTTGTCAAAGTGTCAAACTTGAGCTCCTGCTTCTGCCGTGGTAAACCCACAGGCATACTTGTCAACTTTTGTTTTGGCTGGGAAACTACCGTATTTTACCCTCTTCCCTCCATCCTCCCGGATTAGTATTTTCCCGTAAATTTCCCGTTTTATAATATAATAATTTTTAAACTGCAAACCGAATTGCCACTAACCTCGCGAGAACTGCCCCCTGCTGAATCCTGGGGGCAGTTCTCACGAGGTTAGTGGCAACAACGGGAACAAACTCGGAACTACAAATCAAAGATGGATGGATGTAACGCGAGAGAGGATTTTTCTGCCAAAAAAGCAAAAGACTTCATGTAAATATTTCTAAAAATGGGAAACCGAATTTACTTTCCTAAAGAGGAACAGGATGGGGAACAGTTACGACTTCTGAAAGATTTGTAACTGCGTTTTTAGTGTCTCTCACTGGGGAAGGAACGATGTCCGTCAGCAGTGAAGGCCAGAGCCTCATGAGTGGAAATGACAAATTAAAAGAAAATGTAAATGTTTCACTTGAAGACAATGTGTATGTAAACTGAAAATATCTAAAATAAGTGTGCTTTAATTCCCCTTTGTGTTTTCATTTTGGCTCTATTATAGGAATTTCACACATAAAAATGTTGACAGCATTTCAGTGTCATCAAAGGTCGGCCATAATTGTGGTCTGTAAGTGATAGACAAGTAGTTATTTTAGATTTCTCCTAAATCTGTATGTACCTTTCCTTTTTTAAATCCAAAACTTGACAGGTATGGTCTCCAAGTGCCAGTCCTGGAGTGACATGTCCAGGCACCACACACCTGAATCAAAGAACTGGGCTGTTAACAGACTTGACGACAAGCAGTGTTGGGACTAACGCGTTACTAAATAACGCGTTATCCTATGATATACGTTCTGTTGGCGCTTGCATTCGTGTCCGTTCGCCTGCACCACCGACCACAACGTTGCTCGCGTAGTACGCGAGGAGAGCGCGCCACACTGGCGGTGACCGATAGGGGGCAGTAATCAGAGCAACAGTTGGAAAAGTGATTAAATATTTAGTAGTAGCGGTAGTAGCAGTAGCAGATTAGAACAACAAACAAGTTAACATGACACCATTGGATGATGTAGGAGATTATAACATTTTATTGGTTGCGACCTCAGCAAATGAAACGGTGCCAGCGACTTCCGCGTCGTCACTTGTGGCCAACTGGTATCAGGCCGGGACCAGCTGGTATCAGACCGAGACCAGCTGGTATCTGACCGGGACCAGCGCCACTCGCGGCCACAGCGAGAACTGCAAGTCGCGAATGTGTTTGAGAACGTGCATGTCGACGCATCAAATGAACGCAGAATACGCGTGGCGTCCATGATGCGTACGCGGTCTGAACTGCAAGTATATCCCAGGCTTTACAGTAACGCCGTTAGTTTTGGCGGTAACTAATACTCTGACGCATTACTTTTTTAATTCAGTAACTCAATTACCGTTACCAAACGGTGCGTTACTCCGTTATTTTTGGCTACAGGGAAGCTTTTTTTCCCCACACGCAGAGACCAGAGGAAACGTAGTGTGTGCATTCAAAAACATGATTGGTCATGGCGAGCTAAGAGAAGGCGAGTTTCGCAACGTGGATATATTGTCATTACAGTAATCCCTGGTTTTTCACAGGGGTTACGTTCCAAAACAAATCCGTGATAAGTGAAATCCGCAAAGTAGCAACCTTTTTTTTACCATTATTATACAAGGCTTCAAATTGCGGAGATCAGCACCGTGTTAGGTCTAAATCAACATTACATAAGTTCATAACGAGGAAAGACACAGAGACTGACTTGGAATGGTTTTAACGCACTTCTGCAGAAGGGGTAGAGCAACACAACAGGGGCAGAGCCCCTGACAGCAAAATGCTTCCCAAATGCTTCCCCTCTGCATGATGCTTTTATTAAGAAACTTGACAGGTAATGACCATATAAGGACAATTAACAGTGAACAGTAGACAGAGGGTAGTGGACAATGGGAGGGAAGTGATAACGTGTGATTGAGTCAATCACACTACAGTAGACAGATGTCAACAGACAGTCCAAAACCTGAGTATATCAGGAAGTGGCTGCTGTGACTTCTTATGACAGAGCATGTGACAGTTTCGTAAGGACAAAAACAGGTTTAAAGGTTGATTAACCTCACAATTCCCTCCTGTTGTCCTTTTGTAACTTCAACTAATATCCATCCATTAGGCTTAGAATAGTAACCTCAAACATTTAAGAAATAGCAAGGGGAGCTTATAACACGCTTAATGCAAGCTTGTCAACAAGTAATTATATGTCAAGGAAGAGGCAAAAACCCCTGGCTATATGGGGCAAAATTCCTCTCCGACCCTCCTAGTGAGCGATCACTCATGGCCAAGACAAATAAAAGCTTAAAGCATTTCACAGTAAACAAGATGAAACAGTCTACACCCCAGTGTTATCATAAACATCCTTGTCATCAGTTAGAGCAGAATACTGGACTAAGGAAGTTTGGATGGCTCTTTGGACCATTGCACTTGGACACGGAATAATACAGGTAATGAAAACACAGAACAGTACAAGGACAGTAACAATCGGAATCATAATTTTAGTCATTATGTCAGTCCAGGGGCCGGAAGTCAGCCAGGACCCAAAAGTGGTGCCTGCTGAGTGGCTGTCTTCTGACACGACTTTGGCCAACTGACGTAATTCGGCTATAGCTTTGGTAGGTAACATTCAGCACCAGTTTCATCAAGAATGAACTTACAGCCTAAATTACAACAACAATGTAAGTAAAGAGTTTGAGGAACAATTCCTAACATGTCAGCATGACTCATTAGTGGAAAAGTTTCCTCCATCTCTCGGGACTCCTCTCCAGTCTGTTGTAGCCAGTCAGTTTGGGCTAGTCATCTTCTTCAGGCCCGTGGGTGGTGAGTTCAGGTGAGTTCTTCAGCGGACAAAGGTTTTGATACCGTCCGACTTCCGGCCTACTCAGGGTCTGGAAAGTTTTCTACCAGCTTGCACTGTGACTGGTGAACGCACGTAGATCGTTCAGCCCCCTTTACTGTTGTCGGGGTCACAATCTGGACCACGTTTTTTGTTTCTCCACTCAAATCAGGAACTGGTCACCTGGTTTCAGCAATTCCTGCTTAGGAGAGAGAGGAGAAAGCGGCAGCTTACAAGAACTTTGAACATCTTTTCAGCAAACAGTTCACTCATCCACATCGAGAGTGGATCTCTTCGGCTCTCCTGAGCCTTAGCTTATCAGTGCCTTCAGTTCGTTCCACTATGCCTGCTCCTACAAAAAAAATTTCAAGTAGGTATTGAAATACTTAATACTTTGTGTACTATACCCTGCCTTCCCTCCTGTTTGAGACATGGGACTTCCCAGGGCTCAATTTAGCCACCAGGGGGAACAGGTTTTCTGGAAGTACTGGTTTGTATGTCAATTAGAAGTTGAGTTGGATGTCAACAGGGATAGAGGGGGGTCAGGGCTGCCAGAGTCCTGACCATCTGATACCCAGATAAGTGGGTCTCCCACTTCTTGACCTTTGCATCCTATCAAGTCGGCAGTCTGACTTAATGATCCTCTAGGGTCGGATATCTCTTTGTCCCCCAGATCCACCCGCCCATCACCTTAGATTATGTGGGGGCAAAACCTGTTAAATTCTGTCTGTTACTTTAGTCAAGGACCATAGAACTTTCTTATTTCAAAGTTTTCTTATTTCAACCCAAGTGGGTTATGGTTTTATGAAAGTAACAACACACAAGTTAACAACATAATGGTCCAGTGACAAAACGGTTAGTCACATAACAGTAGTATGAGGTATTCATGTTCATCCCATCATGCTCGGATGCCTCACAGACAAAACTATCCGTGCAGCAACTCTCCTGCAACGTAAAACAATAGTCCTCAGTGAACCTATATATATAAACAATAACTCATTGTAAATGTCACTGACATGCAACTGACAGTAGGCTCATGAACACGCCCCTCCACTGTATCCAAAACACAGCAGCGCTAATTTTATGGGACGAAACCCAACCTGATGAAGCTGTCAATCATCAGTACGTGACTCCCTGACAGACAAAATAAAGACAAATGATTGATATGTTTCCACACTCATGTAACAGTCAACCCAATCATACAGAGCTCATACTAACAATGGCAAGAATTACATTTCCATATGATCCAGGTCAAATACAGTATCACAAAATAAATCTGCAACCATTCGTCTGGTGAATTACACCAATTTGACAATTCTACATCACTATGCCTCCATTCAGGGCTTAAAATGATAGAAAAGACTATATTATTCCATTTCTATGCCTCTTCAAGAGGGGAGTTTCTCACTTGAAACACTAGCCAAACCGCCCTCTGACGATCTTGTTTTGTCCAGCAGACAATAAGTCTCCCTCGTCAGACATAGATCACACCTTCTAAAGAAGCCAGTTATCTGTATCATTTAATTAATTTATTTTTTTTATAATTTCATTGCCATGAGCAATATTCGTGTACAAAGACTCTACATCCATAGTGACCAGATACGAATCATCAGAAACGGTCATCTCATTCAAGATCTTTAAGACATGAGTAGTGTCCTGTATGTAAGACGGGAGCTGTTGGGCGAGAGGCTTTATATGAAAATCTATGAATTGGGAGGCAGGTTCTGTAAGAGAACCATTTGAAGTTATAATAGGCCTTCCTGGTGGACATTCAAGGGACTTGTGTACTTTAGGGAGCATATACAATGTAGGTATACGGGGATGTTCACATAAGAGGAAATCGTGTTCTTTTTTTGAGATCCATCCGGCCTCCATGGCTGTGGACAAAAGTTAATTCAGTCTCTCTTTTGTGCGATCCATTGGATTGGAAGACAGTTTTTTGTAAAAGTCTGAGTTGTTCAGTTGTCATAGGGCTTCTTCAATGTATTTTTCTTTGTTGAGCACCACAACAGCGCCCCCCTTGTCAGCTGGCTTTATGACTAGGGAATCATTTTTTGCTAATTGGTCAATGGCCAGTTTTTCAGATTTAGTCAGATTCTCCCTAACCTTCTGAGCAGAGTTGCTGAAAAGTTCTTCAATTTCATAATCCACTTTTTTGGTAAAGGCAGTTAATGTTAACCTCACACCTTAGCACCATGGGTGCCCGAGCTTTCAGCTGCTCGGCACCCAGACTCTGGAACTCCCTCCCCCCACACATAAAACAAATAGACTCCATCACCACATTCAAAACACAACTCAAAACCCACCTGTTCAAACTTGCCCATTCACTATAACCGGACATCACGCACTACTTCCCACCAGTTTGTTTGTCTACTGTTGTATTATTTGTCTTGTTGCTTGTATGGATGTTTGTTGTATTTTTAATTGTATTTCTTGTGTTTTTATTCTGTAAGGTGACCTTGGGTGTCGTGAAAGGCGCCTCCAAATAAAATGAATTATTATGAGCTTTGAATAGTTGTAACACTTCTTTCGCTGTGATGGTGGTACCAGGCTTTAAGGTGGAGGCTGCGGTAGAATCTGAACAAGTCCACTTTAGTGTTGAATTTATTTGTGTGGTAGGTAAGAGAAAAAGACAGTCCTTTTGAAAACAAAAGGACTGTTGTCAAAAGGACTGTCTTTTTCTCCCACCTACCACACAAATGAATTCAACACTAAAGTGGACTTGTTCAGATTCTACCGCAGCCTCCACCTTAAAGCCTGGTACCACCATCACAGCGAAAGAAGTGTTACAACTGTTCAAAGCTCACCCTTCAGACCAAAATCACATTTTATGCCGCCAGTTTCGAATGCTACATTAACTGCCTTTACCAAAAAAGTGGATTATGAAATTGAAGAACTTTTCAGCAACTCTGCTCAGAAGGTTAGGGAGAATCTGACTAAATCTGAAAAACTTGCCATTGACCAATTAGCAAAAAATGATTCCCTAGTCATAAAGCCAGCTGACAAGGGGGCGCTGTTGTGGTGCTCAACAAAGAAAAATACATTGAAGAAGCCCTAAGACAACTGAACAACTCAGACTTCTACAAAAACTGTCTTCCAATCCAATGGATCGCACAAAAGAGAGACTGAATGAACTTTTGTCCACAGCCATGGAGGCCGGATGGATCTCAAAAAAAGAACACGATTTCCTCTTATGTGAACATCCCCGTATACCTACATTGTATATGCTCCCTAAAGTACACAAGTCCCTTGAATGTCCACCAGGAAGGCCTATTATATCTTCAAATGGTTCTCTTACAGAACCTGCCTCCCAATTCATAGATTTTCATATAAAGCCTCTCGCCCAACAGCTCCCGTCTTACATACAGGACACTACTCATGTCTTAAAGATCTTGAATGAGATGACCGTTTCTGATGATTCGTATCTGGTCACTATGGATGTAGAGTCTTTGTACACGAATATTGCTCATGGCGATGGACTAAAAGCTTTAAACCACTTCTTATCCAACAGGCCTACTGACTGCTCACCTCCATCCGATTTCTTAATCAAACTCACTGAATGGACATTGAAAAATAACATCTTTCTGTTCCAAGACCAATTATACCTTCAGGTATGTGGGACTGCCATGGGGGCATGTTTTGCCCCAAATTATGCAAATCTTTTTCTAGGCCTATGGGAGAAGGAATGTGTTTACAATAATGTCTATAGTGACAAGATAAAGTATTACGGGACGTACATAGATGATATTTGCCTAATTTGGACCGGTTCTGAAGATGAGTTGTCTATGTTTCATGATTTGTTGAATAATAATGATAGAAATGTTAAACTATCTATGGAACATTCAAAAACGACTATTAACTTTTTAGATCTAACTATCTCAAAAGGACTGGATGGCCGGCTCCATACTACGGTCTTCCGCAAAATTACAGACAGAAATACTATGTTGAGAGCAGATAGTTTCCATCCAGTCTGGCTAAAAAACAATATACCTTTTGGACAATTCCAACGCCTGAGACGTATATGTGATTCAGACCCAGAGTATGAGAAGCAGGCCAAAATCATGTCTGATCGTTTTACACAGAGGGGCTACCAAACTGATGTTGTACAGTCTGCCAATGAAAAAGCTCTCTCCACTCAGAGGACAGATTTGTTCAAAAAGAAGAAAAGAAAGTCATCTGGTCAGGATCAAGTTTACTTTGTCACAAAATATAGCAGCTTTGCCAATCCGATTAAAAGGATAATTTTGTCCAACTGGAACCTGTTGAAAAGTGACCCTACTCTTAGAGAAGTATTTCCAGTCCCCCCCAAAATTACATTTAGGAGGGCCCCCACCCTTCGAGACAAACTTGTACCTAGCCATCTTAATGTGAAAAAAAAGACCACCTGGCTCCATAGACCGATAACTGATACATAAAAATGTGGCCATTGCAACCATTGCTCCAACATGAAAGAATGCCAACAATTTATTGATTTCAAATCTAACAAAACATATAACATTCAAGCATTCATCAACTGCAGTACCACCTTTGTGGTGTACCGTCTATCATGCCCCTGTGGCTGTTTTTATATAGGCCGTACAAAAAGGCGTCTAAAAGACAGAGTCTCCGAGCATAAAAATGCCATTAGGAAGGTTAACTTGGATTATCCTATGGCTAAACATTTTCACACACCACACAATAGCAATCCAGATGGGTTAATGGTTGAAGGTCTAGAAACTATCAAAAAGAATATTAGGGGTGGTGACAGGCTAAAATTATTACTACAAAGGGAAACTTTCTACATCTACACTTTGCAGGCCATGACATACCCAGGATTAAATGAAGAAATTGATTTCAGTCCTTATTTGTAATGACTTTATGTATCTTCTTTTGTTTGTATGTTTTTTTTTTCCCTCTACCTGGCCATTCACTGGCTTGTGACACCTGTATGGCCATCTAGTGGCTCTTGCATGTATTTTTTATTTTATTTTTCTTCTCTCTACCTGGCCATTCACTGGCTTTTGACACCTGCGTGGCCACCTAGTGGCCCTTGCATGTAATGTTTACCTGGGAAATGGTTCATGTGACTTCCTACCTGTGCAGGGCAGGTGTATATCATTAGGAATTCCTGTTTGAGCAGTACCCTGAAGAAGGCTTGCGCCGAAACGTGTGGGTCTCTGCTCCCATGTTTTTATATTAATTAGCCATGTTTCAATAAAGGCTTTTTATATTTTTCCACAAGAAGAGTGCCTTGCACTCCCTTTTTTTGAATAGCTTGTGTCTTGTTTTGCTGAATATGCCACATAATATGTAGTGTCCTTCTCAAACTGTCTTGGGTATGTCTCTCATTGATAAGTCCTGGCTGGTCTAAATGTATCAGAGATGTCAAAAGTCCTTCAATTCTCATAGCCAATATTGACATAAAAATTCTGTAATCTATATTTAACACTGATATCAGTCGAAATTGTTTACAATCTAATGAGTCTTTACCTTCCTTTGGAATTACTGAGATTATGGCTTGCTTCCATGAGGGGGGAATTTCCCCTTTTTTGAGTGCTCCATTACATAGCTGGCACAGTTTTGGAATTAATTGTTCCCTGAAAGACTTGTACCATTCGGCTATGAAGCCGTCGGAGCCTGGGCTCTTACATGGTTTGAGTCTTGATATTGCTGCCTTAACTTCTTTTTCCGTGATGTCCGTAGTCAGGGCTTAATTTTGTTCTTGCGTGATTGTGGGAAGATTTAAAGAATCCAGAAAGCTCGTCATCTCTTTTTCATTATCTAATTTTGGCTGTGAATATAATTCCTTATAATAATTTTCAAAACTTTGTTGAATTTGGTCTAGTCTATATTGGATTTTTTTAGTTTGGGGGCATAGTATCTTATTAATAGTAGCATCTGCCTGTTGTTTCCTTAGTTTATATGATAACAGTTTTTTAATTGTTACTTCCTTGTTAGTCCCTGGTCTACTTTTATGGTCTTTCTGTAATTCTTTGAGTTTGGTCTGTAAGGAACTAAGCTTCTCCTGTCTCCGCTTTTTTAGCGATGAGGACATAGAAATTATTTTGCCCTTCAGGACTGCCTTGAATGCATCCCATACTATAGGGAAGGAGACATCTCCATTGTTGTTTTCGTTAAAATAAGTCTCTATTTCTTTTCCCAAGTCTGCTTTTACCTGGGGATTATTCAGTAAGCTCGAGTTCAGTTTCCATAATATAGATTTTGGATTACTGTCAATTTTGATTGACATTACTATTGGTGAATGATCAGACAAATCAATTGTTCCAATATCACATGACTGGATTCTAAATCGTTCTCTCTTAAATGTAAAGAAGTAGTCAATCCTTGAATAAATAGACTGGATTGCAGAAAAATAAGTATAGTCACGGCCTGTTGGATTAAGCTCCCTCCAAACATCTATTATGCCAATTTCCTTCATTATCAAGTTTATTTTATTAATCATGTGTTTGTTATGCCCTAGGTTAGAGGTGGAGGATTCCATTTTTGATAATCTTATATTCATATCCCCTCCGCATATAAGCACACCTTGAGCCTAAATAGACATCAAATCAAATAACTTTTTATAAAAGGTCCAATCACTTCCAGGTGGAGCATATATGTTACAGAAAGTTACAATCGGCCCATAAATCCTTCCTGTTATCATTACATATCAGCCTTCTTTATCTTTCACCTCTGAAATGTGTTCATATTGAACTGGATTTGAAACAAGGATGGCTGACCCTCTTTACTTCTATTATTTGTATCATTTTAACAAAAATCTCAACAGACAACCATAGCAAATTACAACACTCAACTCACAGACATCTAGTCCCCAAAATGAGAGGACAACTCCACTCTGGATTCACCAAGCCTCATCCAAATGCAGCTAGACAGGCAACATGGAGCACTCTTACACACACACTGCTGCTGCAGCTGTTTACACACACCCCATGACCTTTGGCCCTGCTGCAGCTTTTTGCAGCAGCCCCCTTTTCTCCACTTCCCACATCTCTTTCAAAACCATGTCTCTTTATGCTATTCTTTTACAGGTTCGCAACTTTCAGGAAAATGTCGCCTCATGTACCATGTATCGGGCGGCACTTTGATCAGTTTTGTTTTTTTGCCTTAAATTAGTTGATTTTCAATCTTTTAAGTTCCCGTATATTATTTCGCACAAGATTTTGTCAAAAGCTTTTTTATCATTTCAGTGGTGTCAAAAATACACACATTTGTTACTTAAGTAGAAGTATAGATACTGCAGTTTAAAAATACTCTGGTAAAGTTGAGGTATCAACTTGACCTCTTTACTCAAGTAAAAGTAAAAAGGTATGTGTACTGATTAGTTCTACAAGTGGCCCAAGATACAACACAATCATTAACCCATTACTGTCAAAGACAAAGTCACTCAAGGGGCATGTTCTTTCTCAAACTTTATTGTATTCAAAACCGGGCCCAGGTTGGAAAAACAACAACTAAGTTTCAATTTTCAACATTTTCTCAATATTTTCTCTAGAGACAGCTAAGAGAGAGAAAGAGAGAGACAGACAGATAGAGAGAGAGAGACACAGAGACAGAGAGAAAGAGAGAGACAGAGAAAGACAGAGAGACAAAGAGAGAGAAAGAGATTCTGCACAAACAGTAGTATGAGGTATCCATGTTCATCCCATCAAAAAATAAACTTAAAATCTTCCTGCCTGAAAATTTCAGCCCTGAACCCCACACCAGTCACAGCTGACAAGTCAAGACCAAAACTTAAAAAATTGCAGGTTGGAGACCCCTGTGAATCAATGTGTAGGAAAATAATGTAGGAACTGAATTTTCATTGAAATACGCATAAATATATACAGGTACTACAGTGACCTACAGAGTTGTTTTTGTGAGAGTATTTTACTTCCGCATCTGAAAAAGCTGAACCGGAAGTGACGTAGCGGGAGGGAGCGCGGTGAATTTCAACAATAGGAAAAATAATGGATCTTAATTTTAGTTGTGACACTGAAGAGGTTGTGAATGTGTATTCACACCAATATGACAGGCCACAGCATTATAATTACGAGCCCGTTAGGCCCCCCACGTTCTTTTGATTGACAGCTGAAACTCGCTTTTTAAAAGGCTGATTTATGGGTCTGCGTTACAACAACACAGACCCTACGGCGTAGGTTACGCGGCGACGCACCGAACGCTGCCTGCGCCGTGTAACCTACGCCATAGGCTGCGCCGTCGATTTTACGCGGAACCATAAATCCGCCTTTATTCACTGCACAATCTGATCTCACAAAAATCCGTGAAATGCCCACGACCTCTCACCACTATTTTCCGTGGTACCAACACGGAAAGTGGTATAATTACGTGTGAGCACCACGGATATTGTACCATGCAAAGTCAATTGGATCCGTGGTCGTGATATATACACAGATTATGACATTATTATTATTTATATATTATTCTTTGTTATAGAGGCTAAATTATGTGTTTTTGTCACGCAAGGTACTGTTTGTTACTGTCAGTTTGTAAAAACACGTTTTTAAAGCTGTTTTAGCAGTGTTTTATTGAGGTTTTAATGGGAGAACCACCGATATAGTACTATGCAAAGTCAATGGGATCCGTGGTCGTGATATATACACGGATTATGACATTATTATTATTTACATATTATTATTTGTTATAGTGGCTAAATAATGCGTTTTTGTCACGCAAGGTACTGTTTGTTACTGTCAGTTTGTATGACCATGTTTTTAACGCTGTTTTAGCAGTGTTTTATTGAGGTTTTAATGGGAGCACCATGGATATAATACTATGCAAAGTCACTGCGGTCACGCCATCTACGCTTCGGAGAGGCGCAGTCGCGCTATCTGCGCTTGGAAATCGATTGCGCGTCTACAGCGCGTTGTACGGTAAAGCGTGTGGACGGCTTCAAAACGGTTATTATTATTATTTTCACGTCTTGAAATAGATACATATGTCATTCCTTTTTGTAGTTTTACTAAAGTCTAACAAAATGATAAAAAAACAACAAAAAAAAACAATCCAATTCAGAATCCCCTTCATTTCTATATAGGCAGATTAAAAAAATTAATAAAAAAATCTAATCAAATACTAGTCAGCACACTGTAAGATATTCTTGTTCAGCATGTCCTCAAGTACCTCTGACATCATTTTCAAGTTCTTTTACCCTAGCATTTTCTAATAATTACATCCTAAAATCATACCCAATACACATGAATATAGGCAGATTAAAAAAATTAATTAAAAAATCTAATCAAATACTAGTCAGCACACTGTAAGATATTCTTGTTCAGCATGTCCTCAAGTACCTCTGACATCATTTTCAAGTTCTTTTACCCTAGCATTTTCTAATAATTACATCCTAAAATCATACCCAATACACATGAATATAGGCAGATTAAAAAAATTCATAAAAAATCTAATCAAATACTAGTCAGCACACTGTAAGATATTCTTGTTCAGCATGTCCTCAAGTACCTCTGACATCATTTTCAAGTTCTTTTACCCTAGCATTTTCTAATAATTACATCCTAAAATCATACCCAATACACATGAATATAGGCAGATTAAAAAAATGTATAAAAAAATCTAATCAAATACTAGTCAGCACACTGTAAGATATTCTTGTTCAGCATGTCCTCAAGTACCTCTGACATCATTTCCAAGTTCTTTTACCCTAGAATTTTCTAATAATTACATCCTAAAATCATACCCAATACACATGAATATAGGCAGATTTCAAAAATTCATAAAAAAATCAAATCAAATACTAGTCAGCACACTGTAAGATATTCTTGTTCAGCATATCCTCAAGTACCTCTGACATCATTTTCAAGTTCTTTTACCCTAGCATTTTACTAAAGTCTAACAAAATGATAAAAAAAACAAAAAAAAAACAATCCCATTCAGAATCCCCTTCATTTCTATATAGGCAGATTAAAAAAAAACATAAAAAAATCAAATCAAATACTAGTCAGTACACTGTAAGATATTCTTGTTCAGCATGTCCTCAAGTACCTCTGACATCATTTTCAAGTTCTTTTACTGTAGCATTTTCTAATAATTACATCCTAAAATCATACCCAATACACAGGAATATAGGCAGATTTCAAAAATAATAATAATAATAATAATAATAATAATAATAATAATAATAATAATAATAATAATAATAATAATAAAAACAATAATACTATAATCAGACAATGGTTAGACTTAAATGACCATTTTAGAATACTTGGCCTACTTTGTTATTGAAAATTCCAGCAGTTGCTCAACATGAAATTTGTATCTGGATTACCTGGGGACAAGTTATAAAAGATTTTACTTGAATTTTCTAATGATATTGTAATATATAGAACTGAATGTGCATCTGATATCAATTTACCATCCAAATAATCCAAATATTTAAAAAAAATCAGCAGTCTTTCAACATGACACTCATGAGCTAAAGAGTTTTTAATTACATTATTTACTTTTTAGACTGCTCACTGTCTGGTTATAATTTTAATTTGGTTAAGTCTCTTCCCTGTTTGGCAGTAGTGTTTCTGTGCTTTTGCGATTACGTTCAAATCTGATGAAGAGACTAAAAACCAGATCTGCTATCCATCCTTTTACCCTGATCTTGGGTCCACATGTCTATTGTTACAATGGTAAAGCCACACCTACAGCACACACAAGGCAGAGGCATGATGAGAATTAGGGAAGTCTTTACAGTTTTTTCTGAATGCTTAAGCAAATTTTTTGCAACATTGGCTATTTTTGCTAAACTCTACATACAAATGAGAAAACCTTTCACCAAATTATCAAAATGTTATAGTTCTCTTGCAAAAGCAAACAAAGCTTGATTAACTCTTCACACCTTAGTAAAAATGGTGTTTTCATATCAAACAGTAAACACATCCCATCATTTATTAAGCACATAATGTGCCAACTACGCACTGATGGTATGAATACAAAACACATCTGACTTTTGCTTTTTCTGTGCACAAGGTAGGCTAGGTCAGTTTGAGGTCATACTTTTGTCATAGTTCTGTAAACACACAGGGATCCAAACTTCAAGTATTTATTGGTGTTTATTCACACTCGTCAAAACAAAGACACAGCACAGAACACAAAATAATAAATTCACAAAAAAAAGACAATCAGCCTACATCATGCCGTCTCTCTGGGTCCGGCCACAAAATCTCATCCACATCGCATGCGATGTCCTCCAGTCCAAGGCACCGGGGAAAATACCTCCTTGCATGCCGTATGCAGGCCTGACATGATGCCTGCTCAATATCTCCACATGCCTTCTCCATCGCCTGTAAAAGGGCTGCGTGTTGATGGGGATGGCGGTCGTGGACTTTCCAGCGCCAGGCAGAAAAGAACTCTTCAATCGGATTTACAGTTTTTCACAATTGTTTAAACACATTTCCTGATAGACTACCTCACTTTCCCAAAACTCACACACAAAATGCAAAATCCTACACTTCTCTTGCAAAAGCACACTCTATCCTCAAAACAGTGTTAACTCTTCACTAAATGGTATTTCCTTCTCAAATGCCAAACACATACATCATTTGAGTAGACATTTCTAAGCACCCACTGAACACTGATGTGCAGAATGGAAGACACTATAGTATGAATGGAAAAACCTATATGAATGTCTCAGTAGAATCATGCATTTGTATGTTCAGTGTTACACCTTCAGCTGTTGGATGTAATATATCACCATATAGTATTCTTATGTATAGGCTACTCAAATAGAAAACAACACACAATTCTTTACTGGATGAAAACTTGACAGAAAATAGAAAAAATAAACAAAAGAATTAGGCTGCATCCTGCCTTTCATCCCTGGCTGGCCACAGGACCTCATCTACGTCGCAGGCGATGTTCTCCCTGTCCAAGCAAACAAACCAGGAGCTCATCTGTGACCCTTTTATGGCAAATTGCTGATTGCATATTGCACAACAGCCTTTGGAGTTTAGAAATGTGATTGACTGTGTGTTCTGTGTGAACAGCAAGGGAGGGAATTCAGGAAGAGTGTGCAGGATATTGGGAATTGTGTGTAGTGTTGTGAGAAATGTGTGGTATGGAATGGGAATTTGAGTCTAGAGCAGTAAATGTGCTTGGAGTTCAGCAGGAATGGGTATGATTTTAGCATGTAATTATTAGAAACTTCTGCAGTAAAAGAACTTGAAAATGATGTCAGAGGTACTTGAGGACATGCTGAACAAGAATATCTTACAGTGTGCTGACTAGTATTTGATTAGATTTTTTTATGAATTTTTGAAATCTGCCTATATTCCTGTGTATTGGGTATGATTTTAGGATGTAATTATTATAAAACGCTAGGGTAAAAGAACTTGAAAATGATGTCAGAGGTACTTGAGGACATGCTGAACAAGAATATCTTACAGTGTGCTGACTAGTATTTGATTAGATTTTTTTATAATTTTTTTTAATCTGCCTATATTCATGTGTATTGGGTATGATTTTAGGATGTAATTATTAGAAAATGCTAGGGTAAAAGAACTTGAAAATGATGTCAGAGGTACTTGAGGACATGCTGAACAAGAATATCTTACAGTGTGCTGACTAGTATTTGATTAGATTTTTTTATTATTTTTTTTAATCTGCCTATATTCATGGGTATTGGGTATGATTTTAGGATGTAATTATTAGAAAATGCTAGGGTAAAAGAACTTGAAAATGATGTCAGAGGTACTTGAGGACATGCTGAACAAGAATATCTTACAGTGTGCTGACTAGTATTTGATTAGATTTTTTTATTAATTTTTTTAATCTGCCTATATTCATGTGTATTGGGTATGATTTTAGGATGTAATTATTAGAAAATGCTAGGGTAAAAGAACTTGAAAATGATGTCAGAGGTACTTGAGGACATGCTGAACAAGAATATCTTACAGTGTGCTGACTAGTATTTGATTAGATTTTTTTATGAATTTTTTTAATCTGCCTATATAGAAATGAAGGGGATTCTGAATTGGGTTTTTTTTTTGTTTTTTTTATCATTTTGTTAGACTTTAGTAAAACTACAAAAAGGAATGACATATGTATCTTTTTCAAGACGTGAAAATAATAATAATAACCGTTTTGAAGCCGTCCACACGCTTTACCGTACAACGCGCTGTAGACGCGCAATCGATTTCCAAGCGCAGATAGCGCGACTGCGCCTCTCCGAAGCGTAGATGGCGTGACCGCAGTGCAAAGTCAATGGGATCCGTGGTCGGGATATATACACGGATTATGACATTATTATAATTTATATATTATTCTTTGTTATAGTGGCTAAATTATACGTTTTTGTCGCGCAAGGTACTGTTTGTTACTGTCAGTTTGTATGACCATGTTTTTAACGCTGTTTTAGCAGTGTTTTATTGAGGTTTTGATGGGAACACCATGGATATAATACTATGCAAAGTCAATGGGATCCGTGGTCGTGATATATACACAGATTATGACATTATTATAATTTATATATTATTCTTTGTTATAGTGGTTAAATTATACGTTTTTGTCACGCAAGGTACTGTTTGTTACTGTCAGTTTGTAAAAACATGTTTTTAACGCTGTTTTAGCAGTGTTTTATTGAGGTTTCAATGGGAGCACCATGGATATAGTACTATGCAAAGTCAATGGGATCCGTGGTCGTGATATATACACGGATTATGACATTATTATTATTTATATATTATTCTTTGTTATAGAGGATAAATTATGCGTTTTTGCCGCGCAAGGTACTGTTTGTTACTGTCAGTTTGTAAAAACATGTTTTTAACGCTGTTTTAGCAGTGTTTTATTGAGGTTTTAATGGGAGCGCCATGGATACAGTATAATACTATGCAAAGTCAATACACGGATTATGACATTATTATAATTTATATATTATTTATTATTAATTTATATATTATTCTTTGTTATAGTGGCTAAATTATGCGTTTTTGTCGCGCAAGGTACTGTTTGTTACTGTCAGTTTGTAAAAACATGTTTTTAACGCTGTTTTAGCAGTGTTTTATTGAGGTTTTAATGGGAGCACCATGGATATAATACTATGCAAAGTCAATGGGATCCGTGGTCGTGATATATACACGAATTATGACATTATAATTATTTATATATTATTCTTTGTTATAGTGGCTAAATTATGCGTTTTTGTCACGCAAGGTACTGTTTGTTACTGTCAGTTTGTAAAAACATGTTTTCAACGCTGTTTTAGCAGTGTTTTATTGAGGTTTTAATGGGAGCACCATGGATATAATACTATGCAAAGTCAATGGGATCCGTGGTCGTGATATATACACGAATTATGACATTATAATTATTTATATATTATTCTTTGTTATAGTGGCTAAATTATGCATTTTTGTCGCGCAAGGTACTGTTTGTTACTGTCAGTTTGTAAAAACATGTTTTTAACACTGTTTTAGCAATGTTTTATTGAGGTTTTAATGGGAGCACCACGGATATAGTACTATGCAAAGTGAATGGGATCCGTGGTTGTGATATATACACGGATTATGACATTATTATTATTTATATATTATTCTTTGTTATAGTGGCTACATTATGCGTTTTTCTGCGCAAAGTACTCTTTGTTACTGTCAGTTTGTATGACCATGTTTGTAACGCTGTTTTAGCAGTGTTTTATTCAGGTTTTAATGGGAGCACCATGGATATAATACTATGCAAAGTCAATACACGGATTATGACATTATTATTATTTATATATTATTTATTATTAATTTATATATTATTCTTTGTTATAGTGCCTAAATTATGCGTTTTTGTCGCGCAAGGTACTGTTTGTTACTGTCAGTTTGTAAAAACATGTTTTTAACGCTGTTTTAGCAGTGTTTTATTGAGGTTTTAATGGGAGCACCATGGATATAATACTATGCAAAGTCAATGGGATCCGTGGTCGTGATATATACACGGATTATGACATTATTATTATTTATATATTATTCTTTGTTATAGTGGCTACATTATGCGTTTTTCTGCGCAAGGTACTCTTGGTTACTGTCAGTTTGCATGACCATGTTTGTAACGCTGTTTTAGCAGTGTTTTATTGAGGTTTTAATGGGAGCACCATGGATATAATACTATGAGAAGTCAATACACGGATTATGACATTATTATAATTTATATATTATTTTTATATATTATTTATATATTATTCTTTGTTATAGTGGCTAAATTATGCATTTTTGTCGCGCAAGGTACTGTTTTTTACTGTCAGTTTGTAAAAACATGTTTTTAACACTGTTTTAGCAGTGTTTTATTGAGGTTTTAATGGGAGCACCACCGATATAGTACTATGCAAAGTCAATGGGATCCGTGGTCGTGATATATACACGGATTATGACATTATTATTATTTATATATTATTCTTTGTTATAGTGGCTAAATTATGCATTTTTGTTGCGCAAGGTTCTCTTTGTTACTGTCAGTTTGTATGACCATGTTTTTAACGCTGTTTTAGCAGTGTTTTATTGAGGTTTTAATGGGAGCACCACGGATATTGTACAATGCGAATCAATAGATACCGTTGTCGTGATATATACACGGATATGACATTATTATTATCCATATATTATTCTTTGTTATAGTGGCTAAATTATGATTTTTTGTCGTGCAAGGTACTGTTTGTTACTGTCAGTTTGTAAAAGCATGTTTTTAACGCTGTTTTAGCAGTGTTTTATTGAGATTTTAATGGGAGCACCACGGTTATAGTACTATGCGAAGTCAATGGGATCCGTCACCCGATTTGACTGCTGTCATACCATTGAATGAAGGACAAAACGATAACAATCATCCCGTAGATATGGGCCAGTAGGGCCCTACTCTACCTACACATAGGCGCAGGAGGCTGTTATCGCCCCTTTCTATGGCTAACCCCATTTTATTAATGCTCAGTAGGCACAGAAGTTTTGTTATGAAGCTCATACCTCACCTCCCTTTTTTATGTATTTAGCTAGAATTTTAAAACCTGAACAATAGAATTCAACGTAAAATGCCGGATCTTGTCCATTAAAAACAATACTTTTTGGAACATAGTGTAACGACCACAGATAAGATAGGCCTTGCCCGCCTGGGCAACACATCAGCATTTGGCCGACTGGTTATTGCAGTTGACTGTGGTCTCGGAGACTGTGGTTCGAGACACGCTCTGGGCACGACTTGTTCGCCACGGTATTTTCCTCATTGTGTTATGGTTTTCTTTTAATATCTTTAACATTTCTAAACACAAAAACACAAAAGTGTCCTTGATAATTCAGTAATACAATAGGTTCATGTTAAGGACATCTGTTTTAATTAGTTCTCCTTCAATTACGACATGTTATTAATGCTCAGTAGGCACAGGAGGTTTGTTATGTATTGTTATGAGGCCTATTTCGTTTTTGCACAGTTCACAAACGCTTTGAGCTAGGAGGCTGAAATTCTAGACTCTGTATCAGGAGGGGATTTCATCCACTGTGCAGAGTTTCAGATCTGTGTGACCTTCGGAAGTGTCAAAGGTCACCGCGTCTGATGCTTTTCGGCCTGCTAAGACTATTTTGTGTCTTTTTTTGCATAGTTCACTAACGCTTTGAGCTAGGAGAGTGAGATTCTAGACTCTGTATCAGGAGGGGACTTTCATCCACTGTGCAGAGTTTCAGATCTGTGTGACCTTCGGAAGTGTCAAAGGTCACCGCGTCTGTTGCTTTTCAGCCTGCTAAGACTATTTTGTGTCTTTTTTTGCATAGTTCACTAACGCTTTGAGCTAGGAGGCTGAAATTCTAGACTCTGTATCAGGAGGGGAATTTCATCCACTGTGCGGAGTTTCAGATTTGTGTGACCTTCGGAAGTGCCAAAGGTCACCGTGAGTGGTGCCTTTTTCGGGCCTTTTTTGTGTGTTTTTTGAATAATTGAGAGCTGGGAGGCTGATTTTTGACTATGTTGCAATACAGAAGGCCCTTTGCTAGGATCTTTTGGTCCTGTGGCTGTACATCTTCCACAGAGCTAGTTGGCATTGCAGAGGGTTCACAGAGTTGAAACTTGGCAAGCCCAATCTAGGCCCCATATGGAGGCCACAGATCAAGTTTTACTTGGTTTGGTCAAACATTGTGGCAACGGTGTCCGTTCGAATGTTTGAAAAGGTGACGTTTCAAAGCCCCGCCCATCGAAAAGTACAGGTCCGATCTGCACCAAACTAACGTCTGTCTGATATGGGGATGCCCCCAAACAACATATAAAAAATTCAGACTCCTAGCTAAAGGCGTTAGTGAACTATGCAAAAAAAGACACAAAATAGGCCCTGTTCCATTAGTCAGGAGGCTCTCAGAGCTAAATGTTTCTACACCCTCCTTACCAGCCAGAACGTTTTGGAGGAAACACTGTTACAGAAGTCATAGAAATCTGAAATTTTTATATGTTGTTTGGGGGCTTTGTTGTAAAACGCATAAGTTAGCCACTATAACAAGGAATAATATATAAATAATAATAATGTCATAATTTGTGTATATCACGACCACGGATCCCATTGACTTTGCATAGTATTATATCCATGGTGCTCCCATTAAAACCTCAATAAAACACTGCTAAAACAGCATTAAAAACATGGTCATACAAACTGACAGTAACAAACAGTACCTTGCGCGACACAAACGCATAATTTAGCCACTATAACAAAGAATAATATGTAAATAATAATAATGTCATAATCCGTGTATACATCACGACCACGGATCCCATTGACTTTGCATAGTACTATATCCGTGGTGCTCCCATTAAAACCTCAATAAAACACTGCTAAAACAGCGTTAAAAACATGTTTTTACAAACTGACAGTATAAAACAGTACCTTGCGCGACAAAAACGCATAATTTAGCCACTATAACAAAGAATAATATATAAATAATAATAATGTCATAATCCGTGTATATATCACGACCACGGATCCCATTGACTTTGCATAGTACTATATCCATGGTGCTCCCATTAAAACCTCAATAAAACATTGCTAAAACAGCGTTAAAAACATGTTTTTACAAACTGACAGTAACAACAGTACCTTGCACGACAAAAACGCATAATTTAGCCACTATAACAAAGAATAATATATAAATAATAATATATCATATATAAATAATAATATATGTGTATATATCACGACCACTGATCCAATTGACTTTGCATGGTACAATATCCGTGGTGCTCACACGTAATTATACCACTTTCCGTGTTGGTACCACGGAAAATAGTGGTGAGAGGTCGTGGGCATTTCACAGATTTTTGTGAGATCAAGTTGTCACTGCAGCACCTGCCCGTGCGCTCTGAAAGAAACTCCGAAACACCTAAAAGATGGGTGAGTACTTGTAATCTGTCTACGTTTGTACTTTCTAAACAGAAAACAGGCTTATTATCTTATCTTTTTTCTGATTAAATGCATCCGAAATAGCCGGGTATTTTTAAAACCGAATATTTCCCCCCCCTTCGTTTATAAAATTACACCGTTTAAAAAAAAAAAACCTTCCACACATAACCGAAGATCTGCTTTTCGACCACATTCATAAGCATTCCAAACCTGTAGATCATCTGGTTTTCCGGCCTCCGGGCCGCCTCTGCGGTGCATTTTCCCCAGGATCCGCGTCTCCTTCTCGGGTAACGAGCTCGGGTCCCCCCGTGTCCCACCACGGAGCTGCCGCGTTAAATCGCCGCAGCCCTACGGTTTAGGCTCTGCGTCGGTGTAACGCAGCAAACGGCTGTCCAGAGCAGAGACCATTTATTTAATAAATAGCTTGGAGTACAGATGGTGGATCATCTGTAGTTCTGGGTCGCACGTTAGACGTCAGACTCAGAGCAGATTTGTTGTTGTTTTGGAGCATAATGTGACGTCGAAAACACAAAACTGCTCTCTGTCTCTGTCTACACGCATCTACATAAACAGAGTTTTCAAAATCTTCACTTTGCCCAGAGTTTTTTTAAACATTCGTTTATTTGCGTTTTCATGTGGATGACAGGTCCAAACGTAGGAAAATTTCTTGGGTTTAGCAGATACCCGGCTACGTGTGGACGGGGTCTGAGCAGTCAGATGGGGCAGAGCTGTGGAGATGTCTCCCTCCCGCTGCGTCATATGACGCGGTGTACGAAAAAAAAAGCGTTTTTAGGAGCTTTGCTAAAATCAGCCACTTTTTCCTCTGAATACGTGCCCTTATGTCTTGTAAAACATATTCAATCCTACATTAACTTCTCACATAGTCATTTTCACATAAGGTCAGGTATAATTTTTGAAAAAATTCTAACCTGCAATATGCTCTTTAAGTGAGAATGAGCTCTACATCACTACATACAAATCCCTTAAGAGCGCTTAACAAGCTTTGAAAATGGTACAGAGTAGGAGAGTGCTACAATTTTGCATTCAAACTAAGAGTATGTTAGTCCCATCAAAAAAAAAAACTTAAAATCCTACTGCATATAACATGGTTTCCCCATTGCCATAACTGACTGTGGCAGGGTGGAGGAGCTGCAGCCACTCAGGCTGACGGGACAAAGGTGTGGCCCGTCAACCTCTCCACCCTGCCAGACTTATAAGGGAGAGAAAGAGAAGCTGTAGCGTTGGACTGAGAAGCTGCTGATGTCGGCTGGTGCTGTGCTTGGGCATGTGTGGCGGTGATTCTGCTTGAATAAAAGGGTTCTGCACTAAACTCCGGTCGGGCCCCGTAGCACTCGCCGTGCTACACTGGCGCCCAACGTGGGGCCCGACGGGATGGAGAAAGGAGGCACGGAGCGGGCCCTGGAAGCGCTCGCCCATGCCATGGCAGACCTGGCCGCCCTGCTCCGTGACCAGGCTGAGCAGCAGCTGGTGAGGCTGGAAGCACTTGTGGCCGCGGAGCGACCCACCCCTGCGCCACGCCGGAGGTTCGCCGCAGCAGCGCGGGAGGGGCTGGCAGCGCCGCAGCTGAGAGGCCGGGAGGCAGAAGCTGCGGGTCCCCAAGCGATGGCTCCCGAGACGGCGGGACCCCCGGAGCGACCCACCCTGGCACCACGCCTGAGGTTCGCCGCGGCAGCGCTGGCGGGGCTGCAGCCAACCGGCCGGGAGGCAGTGGCTGCAGGTCGCCAGGCGACGGCTCCTGAGGTGGAGGCGGAGGCAGAGTCGGGGGCGGAGTCAGAGGGGGCTGCGGAGGTGGAGGTGGACCAGCAGCCGGAGCGGGGCGGCGTTACGGAGGAGGCGGTCCTGGACACACCAGCTCCAGAGCAGGGCTGGGCCGTGGAGGAGGCGGTCCTGGAGGCAGACCAGCGGCTGGCACAGAGCCGTGTCACTGAGGAGTGGGTGGTCCTGGATGCACCGTCTGGCCAGAGGCCACCATCGGCCCGGTCCTGAGAGCGGCTTTCTCAGCGGTTGGCCCGGCGCCGAGGACGGCCTCCCGACCGTTCCCGCTGGTCGGCCGGACGCCGAGGGTGGCCTTCTGACGGGTCCCGGCAGCCGTCTGGGCCAGGAAAGCCTGAGGCGCAGTCGGCGGTTCCGGGCTTCCTCTCCCGCTCCGAGGGGGCGGGGGGGGGTGTAGGCTCGGCCGGACGGATCCCGGCGTGAGTTTGGCGTTGGGGGTGTGTGGCAGGGTGGAGGAGCTGCAGCCACTCAGGCTGACGGGACACAGGTGTGGCCCGTCAACCTATCCACCCTGCCAGCCTTATAAGGGAGAGACAGAGAAGCTGCAGCGTCGGACTGAGAAGCTGCTGATGTCGTCTGGTGCTGTGCTTAGGCACGTGTGGCGGTGATTCTGCTTGAATAAAAGGGTTCTGCACTAAACTCTGTGTCCTCTCTATCCTGTCGGTCGGGCCCGGTAGCACTCGCCGTGCTACACTGACGATCAAGACCCCAAGACAGCATACCCGATCAGACTACCAGAATGTTTTGTTGAGCCTCAAAAGAAGCTGATTCTCAAAGTTCTTGTGATCAATACGTGCCCTTCTTGGACAGAAGATCAATCCCGCTACACTAAACAGTCTCTCACATGCAGCTGAGGCTAGGAGTGCAGTGTTGAGTCTCAGGGAAAGGTTGCAGATAGCCGGGAAAGTCTTAAGTGCATCCATGGTATCACCTGGGGAGCCAATATAAGTCTCTAGCTGTTTGGAAACTGGCCTGTTTGATTGAAGAGAAGAAGTCCTCCTCTGAATAAGAAGGCGAGCTCTCAGCTTGAATGCCCCCAGCTTGGTCCTTGAAGTGACTTTTGATGTAGTCAAGGCCTAATGAATATGGGGAAAAGACAAAAACACTGACATTACAATACTGAAAAATTGTACAATGCATTGCATTGCATTTCAGCTGCTTTGGATAATAAAAGCCTGATATGGTTATTTAAAAAATGTCAGTGGTTGACATTTCCCCCAGTTTGTGTTTCTGTTTTGCTCCGCCTGTCTTCCATCTGCCCTGATTGTTCACACCTGTGTCTCATTACCCCCTTGTGTATATCTGGTCTTGTCTTTCCCTTGCTCCTTGTGGTTCCGTCCTGTTTCTTTCCTCCATGTGTCCTGCCAAGTTTTTGCTTATGTTTTTTGATCCCTGTTTTTGATCCTGCTAAGCAGCGCTTTGTTTTTTGTTTTTTGTAAAATAAACCCTTTTTTGTTGAACGCCTGCCTCTCGCTCTCCTGCATCTGAGTCCTCACCACACCAGCCTGACAGAACGGAACCACCCGTATGGACCCAGCGGGAGAGAGCTTCGCCTTCTGGGAATACGTATACCGGGAGGCAGAACTCACGATTCCTGGTTGGCGGCACCCGAATGAGCTGGAACACGCCTGGCTCGGGGTGGGCCCAGAAGCATTCAGGCTCTGGAGCAACGGCGTCGGCGCCAGCCCCAGCTAGCTAGGCGGTGGTCTTGGGCGCATCGTCGGCGGTGGTCCCGGACGCATCAGCCCCTGCTCCGGTGATGGTCCCGGACCCCCGCTGCCAGCACCACGGACCCGGGTTCCCCCGCAGCCAGCGCCATGGACCTGAGTTCCCTGCAGCCAGCGCCACGGACCCGGGTTCCCCCTCAGCCGGCGCCTCGTATCCTGAGTTCCCCGCCAAGTCAAAGTTCCCCGCCAAGTCAAAGTTCCCCGCCAAGTCAAGGTTCCCTGCCAATTCAAGGTTCCCCGCCAAGTCATCCAGGTTCCCCGCCAAGTCGTCCAGGTTCCCCGCCAAGTCGTCCAAGTTCCCCGCCGAGTCGTCCAGGTTCCCCGCCAAGTCAAAGTTCCCCGCCAAGTCAAGGTTCCCTGCCAATTCAAGGTTCCCCGCCAAGTCATCCAGGTTCCCCGCCAAGTCGTCCAGGTTCCCCGCCAAGTCGTCCAAGTTCCCCGCCGAGTCGTCCAGGTTCCCCGCCAAGTCAAAGTTCCCCGCCAAGTCAAGGTTCCCTGCCAATTCAAGGTTCCCCGTCAAGTCATCCAGGTTCCCCGTCAAGTCGTCCAGGTTCCCCGCCAAGTCGTCCAAGTTCCCCGCCAAGTCATCCAGGTTCCCCGCCAAGTCATCCAGGTTCCCCGGCAAGTTGTTGATGTTGAGGGTTTTTGATTGGATGTTTGCCATGATGCGAGACTAATTTCAGGTACAAGAACCTCAGTAGGGATCCAGACTGACCTCAGATCTTCTTCGTGCAGTGCAGCGCCGCCACGGACCCGGGTTCCCCCTCAGCCGGCTCCTCGTATCCTGAGTTCCCCGCCAAGTCAAAGTTCCAGTGCCGTGCCGCTCTGATGGAGATGGTGAGTTTCTACCTTTATTCACCTGAATCTCTTCTGTTGCAATGGAACTAAAATATCCCCTTTAAAACATAAAAGACTAAATACTAGATTCAGTTAAAGTGAAATGCTGCCGCTGGACTTCTTGTTGTTTAATTTCCATCAGTTTTATTTAATATGTTAATATATGGTTGAATTAAAACGAACAGATCCCTTTTAAAACGTAATAAAATCATCTCATTGATCTTATTAATTCTTAACTCTAAACCAGTTTTTAACTGGTTTTCTTCATATCTAAGTGGTAGATCTTTCTCTGTTTCGGTTGGCAGCTATGAATCTGATAATGTCAGCATTCAATATGGAGTCCGACAAGGTCCCCTAGGTCACCTACTTTTCAATTTGTATATGTTACCACTTGGGTCCATCATTCGGCATCATAATATTCAATATCATTCTTATGCTGATGACACACAATTATATGTATCTGTTACTGCCGATCATTTGAGCCCAGTCAATGACCTCATTCAATGAATTACAGATATCAAGTATTGGATGGCAACAAACTTTTTACAGCTAAATCAAGAAAAAACAGAGATTCTTTTAATTGGTCCAAGTGCTCAGAGGCAACATATTGTACCTCTATTAACTGCTCTGTTAGTAAAACCATGTGAGCTTGTCAAAAACTTGGGTGTTATTTTAGATGCTGATCTTAACTTCCAGAAACACATAGCCAATGTCTCCAGGACTGCCTTCTATCACCTCAGAAATATATCTAAAGTAAAATGCTTTCTGTCACAATCAGCCTCTGAAAAACTTGTTCATGCCTTTATCTCCAGTAGATTAGATTATTGCAATGCACTTTTTGCAGGACTAACAAAGCAAGTGTTACATAAATTCCAGATTATTCAAAATGCTGCAGCCAGAATTCTAACAAAAACCAGGAGGTATGAACACATCACTCCTGTTTTGTCCTCTCTGCACTGGCTGCCTGTTAAACAAAGAGTAGATTTTAAAGTACTTCTTTTTGTCTTTAAATCTATGAATGGCTTAGCTCCCTCCTACATAGTTGACATGCTGACTGAATACATTCCGGACAGATCCCTTAGATCAGTGGTTCCCAACCTTTTTTCCTTGGAGCCCCCCTACTTGTGTCTAAGACCAGCCAGGGCCCCCGACCCGTACGTACTAGCACCAAAATAGTCTTGAAAAAATGAACATTAATTATGTTTTTTTGATGCATTTCTCTTTGGTTTACTCTGTATACATATGACTTTGTTTTTTCTCCAATGTCACCAATGTATAAAATATGCACAAAAGGACATAAAAATATTTCTGAAAAATGTCTCTTAATATGAGACCAACATTTTTTAACATTTTCCTTTAACAACCTGTCGGAGTAGATTAAATGTTGAGTAATTATATAATAAAAAAGGAATGAAATCATTTCCTTTGTTTGTCACTAGTGTATAAAAAACACAAAAGATATTCAAGACATTCATAAATTATTCCTAACAATGTCTTATGAATGACTCATTCGCAAATATAATTTTTACAACTGCATAATTTAAAAGCAGACAAAGTTTTGCGCCCCCCCAGAGATCTCTGGCGCCCCCCCAGGGGGGGCCCGGACCCCAGGTTGGGAGACAATGCCTTAGATTAGGGGTTCCCAACCTTTTTTGTGCCGAGGACCAGCAGAAGTATAAACAAAAAGCTCAGGGACCGGTTGACAATTTATGTCAATTTTAATAAACATTTTAGAAAAAAACAATGCATTTTAAAATGCAGGCTATCATCAGCAACGTTAACTGATGTTGTGGCCTTTAAAACTTGCTTCTGCAAAGCTAACTCGTGTTTTTTCCTTTCGAAAAAATCCACTGGTTTGTCTTTGAGAGAAGGATGTTTTGTATTTAAGTGTCTTTGGAGCTTGGATGGCTTCATTGCTTCGTTGGCGAGCGTTTCTCCACGTAAAATACATAGTTGGTTTGGCGCCTCCAAATCGCCCGTTGCAACAAATCTGTATTTTATATACATGATGTCGTACTTGCGATTAAAGCTTTTGCTTTTCTTTTTGGTAGGATTTTCCACTTGTTCATCACTATTTCTTTTACTCGAACAACCAGTAAAGAAACGGCTCATGGAGGTTTGCTGAGGTCCGCTCATCTCTGCAGCTGACTGTACCTAACCTGCATACAGCACCTGTGCATTGCGCTGTTCAGTCCGGTCGGGTACCAGAACTTATTGTCCGCCAAGCCATGACAGGGCTGCCACTCAAAGAAACACATTTAGATTTAAACAAGTTTTGGATGAAATTATATGACAAAAAAATGCAAAAATTGTTTTCTTAAATTTAGTATGAGGTTGCTTTAATTATGTGGCAAATGATAATAAACACGAGGAAGATGGGTACTTCAATGAAAAATAGATATTTTATTCAACTTTGCTGCTGTTCATACAAAAAGTAAATAAAAAAAACCAAGGACAGGCACAGTGATCAGTCAGTATAGACATAAATAAATAAACCTCTGTCCATTATTTTTCATTTTTTAAGGACAGGCAATTGTGTGATATAAAAAATACATGATAAAATAAAATAAAACGTCTCGTATTTTTTCTCCATCAAGTGGGTAAAATGGGTTCTGGATGGCAGGACGTTCTCTGGGTTGAACTGGTATCATTTGTTGAAACCCGTCACCATCAACCGTGGAGAGCTGCTCATATCACAGATCAGCATCTGCAGTAGGGGTGGGACGATACGGATAAGTTCCGATTCGATACTTTGGCGATATGTGGCCCAGCCCAGGATATCGATAATATCACGATATTTTCTATATTCGATATATCGATATATCGGTAAGAGCGATATATCACGATATATGGGACTGAAAAAGAAAAAATACCTATAAAAAGGAAAACGTCTGTAGTTATGCATTTATTCAATGCCAAAAAAAAAAACTTCATACAAGAATACAAGTGCATTTGTATATTTCCTCACTGTCTCCTAGGCTTGTAAATGTAAACACTGTACAGTTGGACAAATTAAAGTGCATGAACATTAATAACATGTTTTATATAAACCAGGACAGTGCACTGCTTTGTTTCTAATACTGAAAAGTCAGTAAGCAACTTAATTTTGCACAGTACCTCACTGCCTCCTAGGGCTGGGTATCTATTAAAATGTCAAGAATTGATCCGATTCTTAAAAATTCAGAATCGATTATCACCATTTGATTCGATTTGATCCGATATTGATGTGGATTAGTGTTATTAAAAAAAATGTTTGCGCTGTTGCCTGAATTATATGACTGTAAAATAACTAGTGAAATGATAATTTCACAAATTTTTATGGTGAAATAACTAAGAAATAAATAACTCAAATAGGCTTTTCAATATCCCTTCTTTTCCAATATCCTTTTTAACCTGTCTAATTTATTCTGTCACCACACACACATATTGCCATGAAGCATCAGGCATGTTTCACTTATGTCATGACAAACTGTATCCGATAACAGAAGAAACCAAACAAGCTATAATAAATATAAATAATATGAACTTCATTGAACTAATATAACATTTTGAAATATCCAAAGCACTGAACACTGGTTTTGCACGGGTGGGCGTGTGTCTGAGTGTCCGTGTCCGTGTGTAAAGGCTGATTTATGGTTCCGCGTTACACCAACGCATTTACACCGTAGGGTACGCGGCGACACGGACCGTACTGTACACGTCGCCGCGTACCCTACGGCGTAGGCTCTGCGTTGGTGTAACACGGAACCATAAATCAAGCTTTTTTTTTTTTTTTTTTTTTTTTCACCTTGTTGCACACATATTAATGATTGATACCATGACGGTAGAAACCAAAGGTATATATATATGTGCATTATTACTATATTTAATATATATACATATATATACCTATACATATGCGTACACATACATAAATATACACATACAAACCCAGTGATTTTTTTTATTTTTTTTTGGGGGGGGGTTGGGGGGGTGACGACATCCACTGCCAATCCAGGAAGCAGGAACACACGGAAACACACGTCAAGCACTGGAAATCTGCAACAAAAAACCACAAGCAGAGCACGAAACCGGCACGGAGCCAACCAAAACATGAACAGCAATCCACCCAAATCTTGAGATCTGATCGCAGTCTGAGCTAAGCTACCGCTACCGCTACCTAACCCCAAAAACTAGAGAGCCAGCATGCAGGTGAACAAGTCAGTGTGTATGTCTATGTGTGTGTGTGTGTGTGTATGTATATGATCATGCGTGTGTGTGTGTGTGTGTGTGTGTGTGTGTATGTGTGTGTGTGTACATGTCTTGTGGCTGTGTGTGTGTGTGTGTGTGTGTGTGTGTGTGTGTGTGTGTGTGTGTGTGTGCGTGTGTGCGTGTGTGCGTGTGTGTGTGTGTGTGTGTGTGTGTGTGTAATAAACCAAACCAAACAAAGCTCCACCTGAAGTGTATCTATAGTGGGGGAGGGGGGGGAGCAACCCCGCCACCTGCGAGACCAGAGGCCGACAAGGAAGAGCCCGGAACCCAGGCCACCGGCAACCCCACAAAGGGGACCATAAATCAAGCTTAACGTGTCTGGTGATTCAATGATCTGCAAGTTTTCCCAGCACACGGTTGACTGGACACGGAAGAATACGAGCGAGGATCACTTACAGAGTGAAAAGCATAAACGTTACAACACAAAAAGACTGACGATCATTTACTTTAACGGCGTCTGTAATAGGTGGAATAATTTTGTATTACATAACGAGCCGCTCTCCTCACGTGGAGCACGAGCGGAGCGGGGTCCGATTCTTAACGCAGCTGGTTGTCTGTGCGAGCGGACATTAATGCACATGGCAGCTTAAACACCGGCTCAAACAGCAAGTAACTTCCAGCATGAACAGTGCTGCTCAGCCCGCTGTCTGTACGAAGTAAACCGGTCGTTCTGTATTTTTGCGCTGGTTTCTCAGGCGGCCGCTTCGACATGTTTGTTTTGTTCACGAGGGCAGCGGGGGCGGGCGGGACAGAGCTTGAACAATAGTGCGGTGACAACCGCGTAAACCATTATGTGTGTTGTAATAAAATATCGATATTAGCCGTCAGTATATCGATTATTTATTGAAACAGAGAGCACAACAATATATTGAAATATCGATTTTTTTCCCCACCCCTAATCTGCAGTACTGCAGACTCAGTGAGGGCAGTCGTCTGGTGCGGGAACACGTCTGCTTCTTTTGCAGAAAGGGGTCCATGGTGGCTCTTCATCGGTCTGCATGCATTTAATTTTAAATACTTTTGTCAGGCACAGTCGTTAAACGTTAACGTTAAAGCTCTCTTTTAAAGCCAAAATACGCTTTATATCTTACCAAGGCGAGTCCGTTTCGTTCAACTGTCCGAGGTGCTTTTTCTCTTCAAATGCTCGTGCATTACAAATGTGCTCCGGTGATAAGCAAGGTCTGCTTTGCAAACCTTGCAAGTCTTCTTTTTATTCGCCGTATCCAGGCCAAAATGCTCCCGAACTTTTGAAGTTTTGTTACCCGCAGCTGCGCTGAGACGCAAAAAAAAAAAAAAAAAAAGCTGCGCTGAGCTGTCGTGCAGCGCGGCTCTTATCAGAGATTGTATTAGTTAAAGTGAGATGCCTCACTCCATTGGGAAAAAAACGTCTGGTGACAATTGCCGACAACTTTGATTATCGCTTTTTGTCGACAACGCCGATGAATCGTTGCAGCCCTAATTATGATCGGAACACAAGCCATATCACAGCCCAGTAGTAACGGCTCTACGGCCCGGTACCGGTCCGGGGACCGGGGGTTGGGAATCACGGCCTTAGATCATCAAATAAGAGTCTTCTAATCATTCCTAGAATCAACACTAGATCTGCTCATGGTGGTTTCAGTCACTACGGTCCCACTCTCTGGAATTCCTTGCCACAGGAACTAAGGTCTGCTCCAACAGTGCCCACTTTCAAAAGCAGACTTTAAACTTACCTTTTTGCACAGGCGTTTGCCTAACATCATGGTTGGCTGGGTGATCGCACTTTTTGTTAAGATGGAATTGTTGTGCGACTCGGGTAGCTTGGCCGATTAGTTATTCAAGGCTATTAATGAATATTATTAATAATTATTAATAATTAATAAAGTTGACTATTTATCAAATCATATTATCAAAATGATAATTCTCGGGGCACCACCACCGGCCTTACTCCGATGGAATTCGATAACTAAAACAGCAGAAAATCAGTCTCATATGATTTTTGAATTATCCTGCAGAACAGCAAATCTTACAGAATAACAGTGAAGGCGTGATATCCGAACACTGGGCTCTGCTTAAACAAATCAACTTGTGACCAAATCTTGCATGAAATAACACAACCACTCATTAAGAATCAATCAGAATTTATTTACATACGGGTATCAAAAGGGATGTAAATAAATACCCGAATAAATCTGATGGCACACGACATTATTATAAAACCATTAACTAACAAGAAAAACAACAATCAATAAAATGAAACATAAACGTTAAATGCATGGAATGAAAAAAAAAAAAGAAATCAAGCAATAATAACGAAGATACAGAGCATATACAGTTCAAACGGGGCTCCTGTGGTCTTTTAAAGATGGACGCGCCCTCTGGGCCACGTGCAATCGGACCGGATGGCGAACGCAGCATTTAAAACGTGCCTACGGCAGAAAACAACGACTACCAAATAATCAAACATGATAATGATAACAATGATGATGTAATCTCAGCTCTGAACACAGATTTAGCTCTGTAACACTCTTAAGTTACTGATAACCCAGGTCTCACAATCTCACACACAGTTCTGAACACTCTTAAATCCTACTGATCACTGCTACGCGGGCTCACGTCTCCTCTGGGATCCGGAATCGGGTGCCTGCGGGTTTTGTCGACTGGGTTCGCGGTCCTGCTGGGGTTTCGCAGTCAGGCTATCGCGTCCCGTCCCTTCCCCTGAAACGGATTAGACAGCGGCGGGGCCGCCTCGTGCCGGGCCGTGGTTCCGGACCAAAACGGAGGCTCACACGCATTCCTAGGCGCGGCGGGGGGACCGGTATCTCCTTGCCGTGCTTCCCTCTCTGCGCCGGTCGCCGACGCGCGGCCGTCCGGGCCCCGGGAGAGCTCACGCCGGGCGAGACGCCGGCCGTCCGTCCCCGATCCCCTGCGCGGTTCGCAGACAGGGGCTCGGAGCGGGGAGGGGGGGTCAGTCTGAGAGATCAGTCGCAGCTGTGTCCCGATCTGATGCCGGGAGCTCGTGGGCATCCGAAGCTCGGATCTGCAGAAACTTAAAGAGGAACAGAGTTAAGTGAGAAATCGGAGCCTCCCGGGGGACCGCGGCTTCAACGGCCGGACCCCGCAGGGCCCGGTCCGGTGCGGGCCTCCTGCCTCCCCCCAGCCCGGGGGGAGAGAGAGGAGATGGGATCCTTTGGCCTGGAGCCAAAGATCCAGCGCCGATGAGATGAAGTTGAGAAGAGAGAGAAAAGGAGCAGCGGCAGGGGTTTTGATCCTACGCGCGCTGCGGTGACGTCATCGGTGCCTCGTTTGTGATTGGATGCGCGCCGCTTGTAGGCGCCGCCCCATCCCACAAGGCATGCTGGGATTGTAGTTCATGGCACGGTTGCCATTTTAGGAGGCACATTTAAACCGGTTTCAGGCTTGGGGGGTTGACCATGGTTTCAAAGTTTTCTTCTGTTCAAAGGGGCAGCACCCCCCCCTCCGAGGCCTGGTTTACTGGGTTTTACTGTCCTGCTTTGATCTGCCATGCAGCGGGGGTCGTAAACGGACTATCTCGAGCCAGGCCGAGATAACCAGAAGTTAGCAGCAGGGGGTTATAAAACTGACTTCAGGAAGAAGGGCCGAGTCTGGCCTTACTGGACTTCATAATCACAAAATGTTCATACATTTTATAAGTTCAGATGGGCATATGGGCGAGCACAACAGAATTATGGTTGTTATTATTTATTTTTCTCTTGTCATACTCTTTATCTATTTCTGTTATTTTAAACTTGTAATTTTGTTTATTTGTTTGTTTATGTATTTTTTGAGCACGTTGAGCCCATGCTTGTAATGTGAAATATGCTTTATAAATAAAATTGACTTGACTTGACTTATTATGAGACAAATGCAGTAACATACAACTTTAAGCTAAAAGCCTCAGACTGTCTTTATCTGTCGGACAGATGTCCTCAAAATAAATAAATAAATAAATAAATAAATACATAAATAAATACACTTGCCTGTAAGGCTAGTTTATTCATATAGCACAATTCAACAACAAGGTGATCCATCTATGTCCTGTGTTCCAGTCACCTTGGGTCTTCCTCATGCTCATCCTCCTGGCTTCTGGGATGGAGACCTGCAAAGGAGCCTCCCTACCGGTCGACTGCAGCGACATCCACCACCAAGACAAGAATCTGTCCAATGGAGTGTTCACCATCTATCCTGCTGGATCCACGTCTGCTGTGCAGGTACGTCTCATTCTGTTGAGGACCGTGTTCAAGAGGTGAGGTGTTGGTAGTGGTCTAACAAGAGTGAAAACCACTACCACCCCAGGGATCCAGGTCTGTGTGCTGTAACCATTGGTCATCCTCGACGGGGCACATAAAGCTGAACAGTTGCCAGTGGAGAAGTTCCAGACCTGCGGCTCCTCTACCGACCACTAGGGTCTTTAGAAATGGGTTTAATGTTGGTGTTATTGGCTCTTGTCTTGTGTTCTTGGGTATTGTTTTGTGTTCTTGGGTCTTGTTTTGTGTTCTATGGTTTTGTCTTGTGTTCTGTGGTCTTGTTTTGTGTTCTACGATCTTGTCTATTGTTCTTGGGTCTTGTAGGTATTATGTTCAGTGGGCTTGTCTTGTGTTCTTGGGTCTTGTCTACTGTTCTTGGGTCTTGTTTACTGTTCTTGAGTCTTGTCTTGTGTTCTTAGGTCTTGTGTTGTGTTTTAGGAGGTTGTCTTGTGTTTAAGAGTCTTGTGTTGTGTTCTTGGGTCTTATGTTGTGTTCTTGGGTCTTGTCTTGTGTTCTTGGGTGTTGTCTTGTGTTCTTGGGTCTTGTCTTGTGTTTTACAATCTTGTCTTGTGTTCTTGGGTTTTGGTGTTGTGTTCTTGCCTCTGTCCTCATCAGATTCTGCTAACTTCACTTCCTATTTTCATTTGAAGGTCTGTCTTTGTCTTATTGTGACCTTGGCCTCTTGATTCCACCCTTGTCTCATCAGCCTTGTGAGAAAATGTTGTCTTTCCCTTCAGTCCTCCAAGATAGCCAAACATGAGTCTAAAAATCATCATCAAATCACACTTTTTTCCTTCAAAGTTTATAAATAGAAAACCAAACAACACAAAGAGAGTGAACAGGAGCACATGCTTCAACTCAACTTAACTCAACTTTATTTATAAAGCACTTTAAAACAACCACAGCTGAAACAAAGTGCTGTACATAAGAGGACGAACAATCAACAGCAAAAGACAATAAAAACAATTAAATAAACGAATAAAATTACATAAAACCACTAAAAACAGAGGGAGGTCTCATACTGGGTTAAAAGCCAATGAGTAAAAGTGGGTTTTGAGGTGGGTTTTAAAAGCAGACAGTGAGGAGGCCTGTCTGATGTGCAGAGGTAAAATGTTCCACAACTTGGGGGCAGCAACAGAGAAGGCTCGGCCCCCTCTTAGCGTTCGTTTTGACGGGGCGTGGGGGTGAAGAAGCTCTGAGAGGTAGGGAGGAGCAAGACCATTTAAAGATGTAAAAACAAATAAAAGAATCTTAAAATGGATTCTAAAATTCACAGGCAGCCAGTGGAGGGAGGCCAGTATGGGCGTAATGTGTTCTCTCTTACGCGTTCCAGTTAGCAGACGAGCGGCAGCATTCTGAACTAACTGGAGACGCGCAAGAGAGGACTGGCTGACTCCAAGATAAAAAGAGTTACAGTAATCCAGCCGAGACGTGATGAAGGCGTGGATTACTGTTTCAAAGTGCTTTTGTGATAAAAAAGGCTTCACCTTAGCCAGCCGCCTAAGGTGGAAGAAACTTGACCTAACTACTGCACTAACTTGGCTCTCTAGTTTAAAATCACTGTCAATTTTAAAACCTAAGTTACTCACAGAAGACTTTGCATGAACTGCCAAAGGATCAGATCAACAGAGGAGGAAGAGCAGAAGCTGCTAGGGCTAAACAGAATCACCTCTGTTGTCTTTTCATTAAAATTTAAAAAGTTTAGGGCCATCCAGGCTTTGATGTCATCAAGACATGCCAGCAGGGGTTTGAGGGAGAAGGCATCACTCTTCCTAATGGGGACATATATCTGGCAGTCATCGGCATAGCAATGAAAATCAATACCATGCTTCTTAAAAATAAATCCTAGAGGAAGCATGTATAAAGACAAAAGCAGGGGTCCTAAAATTGAGCCCTGTGGGACCCCGTATAAGAGCGGGGCAGGGGAGGATTCACAGACCCCAAGACTGATACACATTGTCGTGTCTGCTAAGTATGACCTAAACCAGTCCAAGGCGCTGCCATCAATACCCACTAGCTGCTGTAGACGATTCAGCAGGATCTTGTGGTCTACGGTGTCGAAGGCAGCGGTCAAGTCAAGCAGAACAAGTACTGCGTAGTTGCCACTACTTCACTATAGTTATATCCTGGAAATTCCCGTGAGGCTGGTGGGATGCCCTCAGTGGTCTTAAAAATCATTTATAAGCATCACATAGAGTCTACATCTACTTAACTGACGAGTGTCTCTGTGTGTCTCCAGGTGTACTGTGACTTGGAGTCGGAGGGAGGACGCTGGACGGTGAGTTGTTCACCCGCAGTTACAACATTTTAAAGCTTTTACCTCTTTGTGATGTTGCCATCATTCCTCAAAAACACTGAAGAGGCATTCTGGCATTGATCATCTCAATTGACGAACAGTTCCGGGTGGTATTTATTATACATTTTACTGGGTTTGATATGGTTGTCCATGGTCTTGTTGAAAACTTCACAGATGTTCTGGGAACTGATGTGGTCCCAAAGGCAGCAGATTAAATATCATCAACTGCATCCTGTTTTGTTTCCAGGTGTTCCAGAAGAGGATGGACGGCTCTGTGAACTTCTACAGAGGCTGGGACCAGTACAAGTTGGGCTTCGGGAACGCTGTTGGAGAGTACTGGCTTGGTGAGACCTGAACCCAAACCTTGTTTGTATTTTGTGTGTAAACTCCTACGCTAACGTAAGGAAGAGTATCAGGGCCATGCAGGAGAAAAAATATTTCAGAGGGGAAGATTTTTTTTTATTGTGCACTTTGAGAAAAAAGTTGAAATGTCGAGAAAAAAATCCAAATGTCGAGATTAATGTTGAAATACAATTTCAAGAATAAAGTCGAAATTTTGCCTTTTTTTCTCAACATTTCAACTTTATTCATGAAATTTCGACTTTTTTCTCAACATTTCGACTTTTTTCTCGACATTTCGACTTTTTTCTCGAAGTGCATAATGAAAAAAAAAATCTCCCTCATCCAAAATATTATTTTTATTTTTCTCCTGCTTGGCCTTAATACTCTTCCGTACTAATGGCTGCTATTCTCAGGTAATTTTTTATGTGATGTATTTATTTGATATCAATCAATTTTTTGGGGGAAGAATGGATTTTATTGATATGTTGTGGTGGTTGATGGTGGTTAAAAAGTGAACCTATCATCCGTCGCAACTGTGATTTTTAACCAGAACGTTATTTAAGAGTTTTAGTGGATCAAACATCTGGAAACATCAGCATTCCAACTTAAAGCAACAGAGTTCAAACTTAGAGGGAACGACAGTTTTCAGGAAACAACGTTAACTTTGAGTGTAGGGAAATCCAGCCCCGGAGCCTTTTACAGGCCTAACTCACAAGTCAGTCCAGAAATGACTTTGGAGTTGAAAGCCTTCACACCTCCACAGTGTCTTCAAAGTCAGGAATGTTTGAACAGATTTGACAGAAAAAGAAGTGAACGTGTTTTTTTCCTTTGTCTCATGGTGCCTGCAGGTCTTGAGAACATCCATCAGCTGACACGTCTGAAAAAGTACGAGCTTCTGGTGGACATGGAGGACTTCGAAGGAAACAAAGTGTTTGCTCGTTACTCTGCATTCAGCGTGGATGCTGAGTGTGACGGTTATGAGTTGCACGTGTCTGGATTCCACAACGGGAGCGCCGGTGAGTTAAAGCAGAACCCCTGCCGTTGTTTATATTTAAAGGGGACCTATTATGGCATCTAATACCTATTTTAAACAGGCCTTGAATGTCTTAAAAACAAGCTTTTGATTGTTTTTGCTAAATAAATTAGAAATTCGGTAATTCGCTAAGCCATGTCTTTATCTTCCCCGTTTCTAACCTCCTTCTCTATGCGGGATTCTGAGTGGGCGGGGCTATAATAATGATGCACTGTGCTGATTGGCTGCCTGACGCAATGACGCGACACACCGCTACGAAAAAATGGTGGAAGCTCCGGCCAGCGGAGTTAGTTGTGGGCGTGGTTTCACGCATCGCTTCTGTCGTGACGTCACGACAGGAGCAGAATCTGAACAGCTAGTAGAAGTCGCATGACACTGGATGGATCATCCGGGCGGCTGTACAGACACCGCAGAATTTGATTGCTTTCCTCCTCTGAGTTGGCAGGCGGAGGGGAGACCACTTTATATATGTTAAAGCAAGAAAAAACATGGTTTTCATAATAGGTCCCTTTTAAGAAGAGCCATCTTTCTCTTGGAGTTCGTGTTGGAGCTCAGCCGTCTTCCTCTTGAAACTCAAGAGGAAGCAGCTTCTCTAGATCAAGGTGAACCATCTGAGGTGGTTCACCTTGATGTGGGGTTGTGATGAATTTAAACTCCTCTTCTACCTCTGAGCCGTTGAGTAACTACTGTAACAGATGTTGATGAGGGCGAGGACTGCCACCGTCTGAAGACATGTCTAATCTAATGGTGTAAATGTTTTTGCAGGAGATTCCCTGGGACTTCACAACGGGAGGAAGTTCACCACCTTTGACAAAGACCAAGACAACTTCCCTACAAACTGTGCCAGAAAATTCCTGGGTGCGTTCTGGTATCATAAGTGTTACCGTACAAACCCTAACGGGATTTACCACTGGGGGGCCGATGACACCCACTATGCGGTTGGAGTGGTCTGGGACACCTGGAAGGGTCATGAGTACTCCCTGAAGACCATCAGCATGAAGATCCGGCCTGTTAAATGAGCATGACGCATAACCAGAGGTGTGTCTCACGTGTAATCTGAATGAAGTGTTTCAGCACTCGGGGGAGGTTTGAAGTGAATATTTGTATCTTGACAATAAATGAGAAACAAACAGCTGACGTGGTCTCCTTGTGTTTTTGTGTCTGGCTTCTCTGCTCAGAGGTTTGGGGGGTTCTTTCCTCATTCTGAACATGAATCATTGTCTTTTAGTGGTCCAAGTGTCAAACTTGAGCTCCTGCTTCTGCCGTGGTAAACCCACAGACAGACGTCTCCAACATACCTGTCAAGTACTATCTCACCTGGACTATTGCTCTATGGTCTGGTCATGCGCTGCTAAGAAAGATATTCATAAACTTCAGCTTGTGCAGAACAGATCTGCACGTATGGTCCTTGGCTGTCCGTTCAGAGCCAATGTTAATAAAATGCACAACAAGCTCAACTGTCATCCAATCAGCTCATTTTCTTTCGTAAAATGTGTATTACATCTAAGCCCCGATGTTTATAGACGAATCCGGCGAAACCCGGAAGTCGAGCGGCCGCCATTACTGCGGTGGCGGCTCCGCTCCTCCGCTCCAGCCCATAGACATATATACGTATGGATCTATTACTCCGCTCCCTGCCAGGCTCTCTTAATGTATTTGTATCATCGGAAAACTCCTGTCCCGTCACGTGCATTTGTTTTGATAGAAGACGGGAGGGACTTTCAAAACTACTTTTCTGTTTCACCAAGTGAACAGACGGAACGCAAAAAAAGATGTTAAATTGCTGGAAAGGAACTGGAATTTACCTGGATACCTTAAACAAGGAAGCCAGGGAGCGGAATATGGAGAAAATAATGATTATTAACGGTTTGGGTTCATATGAAATCACTACTAAAGAATGAAGCTCCGATGAGGATTTACTGCCGCAGTTCTGCAGAACCACCGTCTTACTACCTTGTTTAGTGTTTGGCAGCTGCTTTGGTAAATGTTTGACTCGCCATGTGTTTCAATAAATTAGTATAATATAACAACATACAGTAGCCTACATCTTTTTTATTACTCTTACTTCTCTTTTCTTTTTTTTATGCTGAAGAGGCTCCGAGGCGTGAGCAATATTTTTCTTTTCCTCGTGAGATTATTTTTTTCTTCTGCAGCTACAAATAGAGTTGATATTTTTTCCTCAACAAACTAGTTTTATCTGCAGATTGGGGTTATGTATGTATGTATTCTGTATCATCCGGAGCTGAGATAGTTCTGCCCTTCAATTAGAGACCTGTAATTGCGTTTTTTTTCGTCATCGGACGCCAGGCGATCAATAAAATATTCTTGGATACCTAAAATAAAACAAAACATAAACAGGTAATATTTAATTGTGCAGACGTGCCTCGTAAGGAGAGGAGGTGGAGAGAGCTATATTACAGTGTTTAATCATACACTCCCTTATCTCCCTATTCCTCTATTCTTTCCTGCTTATCGCTCAAACAAATCATTATTTATAAGTTAACATCAGCATTAATTTAAGATACCTTCATTATTTATGGAAGGCCACTGTCTAACATCATCAATCCAGCTATAATGATGCTGTAGCGCCAGGTTACAATAACAGCGCTGCGGTGGCAGATTGACACCTGCCACCGCAGCAATGGCGCCGCCGCAAGATGGCGGCGCACACAAACCGGTCGCCGGATTCGTCTATATTCTAAGATGTGCCACGCTGATGAAGTTCATGATCATTACACAAGACAGGTAACCATGGGTATTTTTGTACTACCAGCTGCAAGATCATGCTCTATGCAAAAAACCGTTCTATATCGTTCTATTTCTTTATGGAACAAGTTGCCGGATTGCTTAAGACACACTGCTTCTGTAACGGTTTTTATGTTTCAAAATGTATTTAGACGGGACAATGCATATTCATGAACACTACATTAAGCAGTGTAAATACACCAGGTTTTAGCAGAATTGCTAGTTCCCACCCGCAGTCCCCACAAACAACCAGACACACTCACACTCACACCTACGGGCAATTTAGAAATGATCAATTTACCTGCATGTTTTTGGACTGTGGGAGGAAACTGGAGTACCCGGAGGAAACCCACGCAAGCACGGGGAGAACATGCAAACTCCACACAGAAAGGCCCTGCTGGGCCTGGGAGTTGAACCGGGGACCTTCTTTAAAAAACATCTTAAAAAAAGTATGTTGGCTGAATACCATTAAAGTAACAATTAGCAGTCAGTTAGGTTTTTACTAGAGTTTTGATTTCATAACATGTTGAATTCTCGTTTTGTTTTGATCTCATGGATACCATGTTTAATTTTAATCGGTCTAGACTTCTAAACATGTTCTAGTCAATAGTTTAAACCAAGCTTTGATTGTGTGTTATCTTTAATTGTACCTAGTGATGATTTTTAGAACAGTGTTCTTGTAACATCTGACATTGTTTTATTTTGATTTTATTTTCAATGTTTTGTGCATGTACATTATTTTCATTGTTTTGCGCATGTACATTATTTTCATGGTTTTGTGCATGTACGGAGTAGGATGGGGTTGTGTGGTGGGAGGTGGATGGGTGGGGTCGGGATTTTGGAGTGCTTAGTATAGTCCAAGCTCATTCAGTTTAGCTCTATTCACGTAGTAATGTACGAATTTTATATATGTTACATTTATATGTATTTTATGTGTAGACCCCAGGAAGACTAGCTGTTACCATGGGTGACAGCTAATGGGGATCTTAATAAACAATAAACAATAAGTCTCCCATTTTGGCCGGGAAACTACCGTATTTTACTCTCTTTCCCTCCGTCCTCCGGGATTAGTATTTTCCATTAAATCTCCCGTTTTATGATGTAATAATTTTTAAACAGCAAACCGAATTGTCACTGGCCTCGCGAGAACTGCCCCCTGCTGTATCCTGGGGGCAGTTCTCACGAGGTTAGTGGCAACAACGGGAACAAACTCGGAACTACAAATCAGAGATGGATGCAACGAGAGAGAAGATATTTCTGATAAAAAAGCGAAGACTTTGTGTAAATATCTCTAAAAATGGGAAAACTGAATTTACTTTCCTAAAGCGGAGCAGGATGGGGAACAGTTTCAGAGTTCTGAAAGATGCGTAACTGTCCGTCAGCAGCACCAGGGTGGCGCCAGAGAGCCACATGAGCAAAAATCAAAAATTAAAAGAAAATGTAAATGTTTCACTTGAAGACAATTCAATTCAATTCAAGTCAATTCAGCGTCAGCAGCACAAAGCAGACATCCACGTAGGCAGGTGGAAGCAGCAACGGGATGACCGAGGCTCCGGCCTGCAAACATGCACAAAAGAGAAAAAAAGGGAGGCCAGCACAAGAAACTACAGGAACGATGGACAAAAATGATAGCTATGAGATATTTATAATAAATAAAAATGGAAATGGAGAAGAGAGGCAGGGAAAAGGAGAGGAGAAGAAGGGTGAGAGGCACCGCCCAGTGGATCATGTTGGTGCCCCCCTGCAGCATAAGCCTATAGCAGCATATCTACCGCGAAGCTATATTTGAGACTAACTATTATAGTTTTGTTCTATAGCTGCAGTTATGACTACTGACTCTAACACACTATAGTTTACACTACCTAGAGATTTACCAACACCAGCTAGAGGTTTACTAAACACTAACTATAGGCTTTACTAAACAGAAAGGTTTTAAGTTTAGTTTTAAAGGTGGAGGTGGTGTCAGCCTCCTTAACCCAGATTGGAAGTTGGTTCCATAGTAATGGTGCCTGATAGCAGACAATCAATGTGTATATAAACAGAAAATAATTAGAATAAATACATGTACTTTAATTCCCCTTTGTGTTTTCATTTAGGCTCTATTATAGGAATTACATACATAGGAATGTCCACAGCATTTCTGTGTCAACAAAGTTAGGCCATAATTGTGGTCTGTAAGTGGTTGACAGGTAGTTATTTTAGATATCTCCTAAATCTGTCTTAAAATGTCAGATACTGGACCTCGATTGGGCTGGTGGGACAGCGGCGGAAACCTTCCTGTATTTTTAAATCCAAAACTTGACAGGTATGGTCTCCAAGTGCCAGTCCTGGAGGGCCACGTCCACCTGAATCAAAGGACTGGGCTGTTAACAGACTTGATGCCAAGTGTGATGATCAGTTCATTTGAAGGGGCTGGGGGGGGACCAGGGGAACATCTAAAACCTGCAACAGGACCAGAACCGGTGCAGCATTCATGACATCCCCGTTACTAGCCCTTCCACGCGCCACAGCGCGGCAGTGGACGGACGCTACGGAGGCATGAATGGACTCTTCTCTTCAATGTCGGCAGGAACTCTCGCTGGGAATCAGTCTCCACGGAAACAGATTGTGACCCAGATCTTTCAAGGACGACATCTCCGCCAGCAAGGTGAAACGTTTCATCTGTGTGAATGCAGCAGCTGGCCAGTCATTTATTAACATCTGGGACATAAATACAGGTCCAGAACACCAGGTTTCATCAGAACGCTTCAGAAGAAGTGACACGATGAAGGTGAGTTTATGACTTCTAACCTGTTACCTATCCACTTCGTGCCTTGTGGCACATAAGGCCTCAACAGAGCTCCTCCACTTCTGACGGTCGGCTGCTGCAGTCCTCACTTCCAGCCATGATTTCCATCCTCCTTCCCTTTTCTCCTTCTCGACGGTACTCCTCCAGGTGGTCTTTGGTCTTCCCTGTCTTCTCTTCCCTCCTGGTGCCCAAGTCATTGCTATGTTGCAGTCGTTGTTGTGGTCCTGCCACAGTATGTGCCCAATCATCTTCCATCTTCGCAACTTCACCTCATTGCTGAGTGGTCTCATATCAGCTCTTTCCAGCAGTTGTATATATTACTGATGTGATCCTGCTAACTTATTCTGAGTATTCTTCGTAGGCATCTATTGTGAAATACGTCGACAGCCTTGTTGTCTTCTTTGTTCATTTTCCAGGTCTCACATTCATATAGTAATACTGGTACTACTAGTGTCTTGTACAATGACTATGACTTCTAACATACAGATCTAAATACTCCGCTGATCAAGTTTATGTGAGTAATTCTAAAGAAATTCTAGCGGAAGGATAAAATCAAGAGCAAATATTATCAGAGCAGAGTGAATGAAATTGCAGCAGAGATTTGGCTAAATCTTCAATTTTTGGAGGTCATATCTGAAGAAGCAGGCTTGAAGGCTTTTTACTTGCAAAATGTCAAGTTCACCTTCAGGGAGCCGCACATGATTTGTTCTGGGAGTTTAGTTCAGAAGTAAAGAAAAGGAGAAAACATTAATTAATATTTCTGGAAAAACAACATTTAATCAGATTATATATATGTAATTAGATTATAGCCTATATATGTAATTATATTAGGTATATGTAATTAGATTACATTAAATATATATATATATATATATATATATATATATATATATATATATATATATATATATATATATATATATATATATATATATATATATATCAGGAATCAGGGATTCTTGAGATATGGGACAAAACAGGTTTTAAAAATCTTTTTTTTTAAATGCACACTGTATTCATGGAACTGTATATTTCTATTTCTGTAGAGAAGGGTCTTAGCTATTTAACCATGTAAAGGAACAGGTTCTAAATAAAAACACTTAAAAAAAATAAACATGCTTTACTTTAGAACTTGATTTGTGTCAACTCCGTCAGACACACTCAAAAGTATACAATTTTAATTCTTCCAGTCCAACAAGAATCTGAAGTCCTGAAGTATGTCGGTATAGTGTTTAATTACTCTGATATGTAATAAAACACAATATATAAACTTATGTTGTGATTTCACACTATTCTGAAAACCCAGATTTCTAAATGTCAGCATTTTAAATCTTTGTTTTTAATTTTAAAATGAAAAAAATAATTTGTTTAGATAAATAAGACATACGAGGATGTAGATCAGATGGTCTTTTTTAAATAAACAACATAGACTGAACAAAGAATAAACATTTTGTTTTCAAAAAAGAAGAACTGATGGTGTTGACAAAAAAACTGATGTGTATTACTGATTAATGAACAAATATGTTTTTAAACAGATGGAAGAGACAAAAGATGAAGAACTAACTACTCTTTGTCTTATATTGAACATAAATCGGATAATAATAATAACTAGACAATTTCCTCGCAGAAATTTCGAGAGTGCCACGGCGGGCTGCTGCACATTTGTGTACAATTTACAAGCAATAAAGGTGAAGGACTCAATACCGAGTCCAATGACACCACCCATCACTCTCTATGTCAAACCATTCAAAAGTTATTACAGAAAATAGGTAATAGGCTAACAGAAGCATTAACAGAAGAGCTAACGGGACCGCTAACGGGACCGCTAACGGGATCACTAATGGGATCGCTAACTGAACCGCTAACAGGACCGCTAACGAGACCGCTAACGGGACCGCTAACCGAGCCGCTAACGGGATCGCTAACAGAACCGTATATATATATATATATATATATATATATATATATATATATATATATATATATACATATAATTTACATATATATATATATATATATATATATATACACATATATAATTAATAATTATAATCTATTTGTATCTATATGACTAGATATGTGTAATTAGATAATATGTAATTAGATTAGGTATATGTGATTAGATTAGATATGTGTAATTAGATTAGGTATATAATTAAGTTATATATTTGTAACTGCATTATATATATGTGATTAGATTATATGTATGTAATTAGATAAGATATATGTAATTAGAATAGGACTATATATGTGTGTGTGTGTGTGTGTGTGTGTAATTAGATTATATTATATATTATATATATGTGATTAGATTATATATATAATTAGATTAGATATGTGTAATTAGATTAGGTATATAATCAGATTATATATATATGTAATTAGATTAGATGTATGTGATTAGATGCATGCAAGTTATGTTTGGATCTCAAAGAAATAGGAAAAATAAACCACTTTATGTAAAAATACCAGCTCTGACCACATGGAGGCAGCATGTTCCAACGTTAAGGCCAGCGCTCTGTAAATGTGTCGGTTCCTTTCAAATGGAGGTGTTTATTGTTTTGGCTCATTAGGAAGCGATGAGCAAAGTCATGATGAGGAAGTTTAGAGCTGTGAAGTTCCCAGAGAGGTTTTTAGTTTCACTAGTTTGATCAAATCTGCTCCTCCGCTGCAGCTGCCATCGGTACTCCTCCTCCTGCTGCTGGTTCCCATGGTAACCAGCAGCGTCCCTCGCTTCCTCCCACTGGACTGCAGTGTCATCTCCAGCTATGATCAGAGCCGGCCCAGCTGAGTCTACACATCTACCCCATCGGGGGAACCTCCGGCGTCCAGGTTCGCTGACTCCGACCTTAGATGTGTCAAAGCGGTGAAAACAACACGTTTTTCACTCTTTACTTTTTTTCTCTTGACTATTATGAACCAACAAATAATCTCTTTATTAAATATAATACTAAAAAATTCCATGACATAGTAGAGCAGAAAACTGTTTTATTTGCCTTTAAAGCACAGCAGAAACTGCTTCCAAACTGCATTCAGGAATTGTTCCAAATAAAAGAAACCGCTCTGACCTGAGGGGGAAACTCATACAGGGGGAAACAAATATTAAAAAGAGATGTACATCAATTAAGGCAAGAGAAATATGGAATAATTGTGACAACGACCTAAAAATGTGTAGTTCTATCTACAAGTTCAAGAAAATGTTTAAAGAAAATATTGTAAATAAATATAAAACACTATAACTATAAAGTATATTATCAAAAACATTCTAGAATGTGAAATGTCAATTTTATATTTTGTCTTATTTATTTTTTGTCTTCTTTATGCATTGTTTGTTTTCACCGATTAATGCTAATGTCTCAGATTTAAGCTGATCACAACATAAAAAGGGTAGGCACTATAAGCTACGACTTCAGCCTACACCTTTTCGGCAAAAGCAATGTTTATTTTACTTTTTTCATTTTTTGTTTTGTAAAAATGGCTTGTACAAGGCTTAAGACCGAAATAAAGACCATTCATTCATTCATTCATTCATTCATTCATTCTTTGACCTGTTCACGGTTGACATGACAACACAGCAAAGACCAGAGCATCTCCAGGAGCCGCTCAGCACCATGATGGACTCTCGCACAGTCATGCTGAAGCTAATTACCCCCTTTGAAAACGATGACTCTTCTGATTTTGGGTCTTAGTCTTGGATAGTTAAAACGGAGTTGAATTACAGCACATATGCTCAGTTGTTCACGGAGTTAATGAAAAAAGGAGAAAAAATTCTGGTAGGAACTTCAAGTATCGATTTCCACAGGACTTTCTTGTGCAATCCAGGGTCTGCTAATCGTCAACGATGAACTGATCACTGATGTGTGTGTGTGTGTGTGTGTGTGTGTGTGTGTGTGTGTGTGTGTGTGTGTGTGTGTGTGTGTGTGTGTGTGTGTGTGTGTGTGTGTGTGTGTGTGTGTTTGCGCAGGCATACTGTGACATGGACTCACATGGAGGTCGATGGACGGTGAGTATAAGACCCAAATATTTACCTCATTACTGTCTGTGAGAACAGGGATAGGGTAGGATTCAACTTTAACAATCCCCAAAAGAGAAACTTCATTGGCACCATCCATGGCCACAACAATACAACATACACATCAACAATACACATGAACAATGTCTCCACCTAGGGACAGCAGTGGATCAATACAACAGAAAAATAACCAGAAAATGACCCCCCACAAAAGGGAGTTAAAAGAAAAAAGAATACAAATCCATTTAAAAGTGCAATGTACAAGACAAGTATAGCAGCAAATTAAACAGCTAAGAATATAGCTGCAATTTAAAGTGCACTGTACAAGAAAATATGGCAGCAAGTTATGACATTCTAAAAGAGTGGCTGCAGTTTAAAGTGCAATGTGCAGTACAAGGGTTAATATAATATAGCATCAAGACATGACATCAGCAGTCCAAGTTTGGAACTCTCTACCCACTGAGTTAAAATTAGAGACCAATACAAAAGTTTTTAACAAAGGACTCAAACAGTGGTTAAAATCTAATCAGCAGTGTACACATGAATAGTTCTTAACTTGTTGACTGCTTACTTTGTTGTCTTTTTATGTTTCTAATTGAAAAGTATTTGTATTTCTTTGATTTACTTTCCAGTTTGTTGTTTGTTGGTTTTTTCATTTTTCATTTATTTATTTTATTATTTATTATTTGTATTTATTTTCTTCCCCATTCTTGTTAACTTAATATTTTATTGCTCTCTATTCTTTTCAAAAGCTGCCTATGGACAAGTGTTGCGAATTAGCACTTGTGCTAAAACACTTAAACAATGCATCTGGTTTGTCTAATGTAATTGCTATGTCCATATCAAATAAACATAAATTAAATTAAGTTAAAAAGTCTGGTTGCTGCAGGAACAAAGGACTTCCTAAGTCTCTCTGTGGAGCACCTGGGCAAAAGAAGCCGTCTACTTCTGCTACTTCTCGAAAAAAAAGCTGTACAGGGGATGATCATCTTGGGACAGGATAACTCTGAGCTTCCTCCTAGTATAACTGGTACTATAACTGGTACTATAACTGGTACTACTGGTACTAATAGCTCTGAGCTTCCTCCTAGTCCTCTGCTCTGTTCTGACCTCCAGAGAAGAAGGGCTCATACCAATGACAGATCCGGCCTTTTTAATAAGTTTATTAATCCTGTCCCTGTCCTCCAATGTCAGGCAGCCTCCCCAACAAACAACTGCATAAAGAAAATATTTTTTTTTAATATAAAATGCCATTATAAAAAACATTCAAAAGGGATCTGCTGATGTCAAATGATCTGAGTTTCCGTAAGAAAAATAATCTGGACTGGGCCTTCTTAAAAATAGCATTGGAGTTCATCTTCCAGTCCAGTTTACAGTCCACATGCACACCAAGATATTTATATGAGGGTACAATCTCTACGGACTGTCCTTTAAGCGCTTCTGGAGAGTTCTGGCTTGGTGAGACCTAAAACCGAACGGGCAGTTATGAAACTCTGAAATGGGGGTGACAGGACTTCGGGACCTGGAAAGCTCTGAGGGACGGGTTTCCACGTGTCTGCAGGTCTGGAGAGTCTGTTCCACCTGACCCAGAGTAAAAAACAGGAGCTGCTGGTCGACATGGAGGATTTTGAGGGAAACAAAGCGTTTGCTCGTTACTCCTCGTTCTCCATTAGCCCCGAGTCCGACGGCTACAGACTTAGCGTGTCTGGATACATCGATGGAGGCGCTGGTGGGTATCTGGTTTGTTTTAAATACTAAGTATAAAGATGCCGTTATTGATGGATGAATAAAACTAATGAGGTACTGGTGGACATTAGTGCACGCAGGGTGTTCACTGGATCACACAGCAAATAGAGGATTTAGGGTGCTTTCCTTTTCTGTGTTGCTGCAGGAGACACCTTGAGTCGTCACGATGGACAAGGATTCGCTACCTTTGACAGATACAAGCACACCTCAACCGAAAACTGCGCCAAGAGTTTCCTGGGAGCGTTCTGGTACTGGAGGTGCTACTACCCCAACCCCAACGGCGTCTACCTGTGGCCAACCGAAGGGGCGCAGCAGGATTTCGGAGTGACGTGGTTCAACTGGAAGAACAGCAACTACTCCCTGAAGGCCATCAGCATGAAGATCCGCCCTGCGCAGTAGTGCCACCAAACATCACTCACAGATTTAAACGTGAACCTTTTGCAGCTGGAGCAGAGTTGAAATGTTGATTGTGTTGAGTGTGAGCAGATGTTCAAATGCAGAACATCTGTTTGATGTTCGATAACAATAAAGGAGGAGCAAGCTGCTTCTGTGGTCCGATGTGGTCATTTTTAGCTTTTTTAGGTCAGTTTTTAAAAACATATCTGACACTGGGGTCCGGGGCCCTGTCCGGTCTCTGTATGATTGGAGCAGGAGTTTGGTTCACCAGACTTGTTCCCAGTGCTTGTTGGACTACGGCAGGGCTGCCCTTTGTCACTGGTTCTATTCATAATCTTTATGGACAGGATTTCTAGTCATAGCCAGGGACTGGAGGGGATCCGGTTTGGGAACCACAGGATTTCATCTCTGCTTTTTGCAGATGATGTTGTCCTGTTGGCTTCATCAAACCGGGACCTTCGGGGGCGGTTTGAAGCCGAGTGCGATGCGGCAGGGATGAGAATCAGCACCTCCAAAACCGAGGCCATGGGAAAGGGTGGCGTGCCTATCTCGGGGTCTTGTTCAAGAGTGAGGGAACGATGGGGCGAGAGATTGACAGACGGATCGGTGCAGCGTCCGCAGTTACGCGGTCGGTGTACCGGACCGTCGTGGTGAAGAAGGAGCTGAGTCGAAAGGCGAAGCTCTCGATTTACCGGTCAATCTACGCCCCTACCCTCACCTGTGGTCATGAACTTTGGGCAGTGACCGAAAGGACAAGATCGCAGATACAAGCGGCCGAGATGAGTTTCCTCCGCAGGGTGGCTGGACGCTCCCTTAGAGATAGGGTGAGGAGTTCGATGGATGGATGAATGAATGAATGAATGAATGAATGAATGAATGAATGAATGAATGAATGAATGAATGAATGAATGAATGAATGAATGAATGAATGAATGAATGAATGAATGAATGAATGAAGTGGACTGGAGTCTGCCAGCGGCTGACATCATGGGTCCTGGACTTCCTCACTAACAGGCCACAGTTTGTGAGGACAGGAGGCCGTGTGTCTGACACGGTGGTCTGCAGCACAGGAGCTCCACAGGGGACCGTCCTGGCCCCCCTCCTCTTCACCGTCTACACAGCCGACTTCACCCACCACACATCAACCTGCCACCTCCAGAAGTTCTCGGATGACTCCGCCATCGTCGGTCTCATCAACAACGGAGACGAGACGGAGTACCGAGAACTGAACAACAGATTCGTGGACTGGTGCCAGCCTCCAGATTAACTCTGGAAAAACGAAGGAGCTGGTGGCGGACTTCCGCCGGCGCAAAGTCCCCCCCTCGCCGGTGAACATCCAGGGAACGGACATAGAGATTGTGGACTCTTATAAGTACCTGGGTGTTCACCTGAACAATAAACTGGACTGGACTGTTAACACTCAGGCCCTATACAAAAAGGGCCAAAGCCGACTCCACCTGCT